>NC_074702.1:29821160-29846041 GCF_029448725.1 Salvelinus fontinalis | reverse complement strand
CCAGTAGCCACTGACTCTATTCCCTATATTCCCTATAGTGCAAATAGGGCTCTGGTCAAAAGTAGTGCACTACATACTAAAAAAGGGGGTCATTTCAGAAGAAGCCACTGAAAAACCAAGAGAGAACCAACCAAGAGCCACTAGTCCCACAGTTTCTCTTACATACATACATACATACATACATACATACGTACATACATACATACATACATACCTACCTACATACATACATACATATATAGGCCCATAGACTGGTTGTCAGTCTGTCCCCTGAATGGCCACTAAATACCACGAGAGAGTGGCTCTCAGAGTGGAGCGAAGTGGAACAAACAAAGGCCTGTTTGTCGCAGGCTGATGTGTGATGAATGTGTCCGTTCATGCTCGTCGGAGCAGGTCATTATGCAGGAAACGCCGGCTTTGCCGAGCCCGAGCCGAGTGGCCCCCGTGCCCGCATCCGTTTACTGGGCCGCACGCCACTGCATGCGCCGTCTCTCTTCCCAAACCGTTTGGCTTTTCACTCCCTCCCTAGCCGTCCCCTGGGGCACACTCGCACTGAGCGGCACTCTCTGCGTCTCTGCCGTGACACCTCAATCAGGACTACTGTAACGTGTGGAGCGTGGGGATGGGGGAGAGTCAACATCCAAATACACAAATAAGCCTCCCAGAGAGGGACTGAGAGAGGGGGGGGGGACAGAGAGAGGGAGAGAGAGAGAAAACAATAGAGAGAGAGAGAGGCAGAGGCAAAGACAAACAAGCGAGTCCCCTGATAGTTGAATAGTCTCTACCGTGCTCTGTCGGAGGGGAGACTCTCTTTCCAGAGCTCATGTCTTGGGTTGCAAAAAACTGTGATGTATTTCCAGGAAGAAAAACAGGCCCAAAGAAAGCCAGCAGGGAACCAAAAAGGTGTTCACCACGGGGGAAATCTCCAATTAACACCCGGCACTGCAATCAGCTTCAAGCCCTTGCATGTGTGCTGCACTCAACGTGTGTTTGTGTGAACGTGACGGGAAGGGACAGAGAGACACAAAGACACACTGTCTTCAGAGTTTATTTGGTTTTGTTCCATCTGTTCAGACAACACATTGTATTAACATGTTCCTGATATTGTCTTCACCCAGTAAAACGCAGGTGTGTTCGTGCCAACGACTACAGACAAAAAGGCAGACGGGAAGCAGATGAACTAAGGGACAAGCAGAGATAAAGACACATTGAAAGAGCAAGATATACATTTCAGAGCCTTATAAACGTAGATTTTTCTTCCAAACGTCCATTGTTAATGTCGCAAACTCTCTCTCAGGGTGACGCCAAGTCCCGAGATGTTGGGTTTATTGTCTACGCTTCAAATTGACACTTTATTGACACTTTAAATACCCACTTTATTCCTAGAATAAACACATAACACATAACACACACACACACACACACACACAACAGGGGTGGGATATTTCATTAGATGCTGAAGGGACAGAGAGAGAGAGAGAGAGAGCGAGAGAGAGAAACAGAAAGAGAGAGCAATGGGGGAACAATACACAGAGCGAGAGAGAAATAGCGATAGCGGGGGAGCGAGAGAGCAAGAGAGAGAGAGAGAGAGATATGGGGAGGATAGAAAGCAAGAAGAAAGGACTAAAGTAAAACCATTTTGCTTGCAATATCACATAACAACAAACATGCATACAAATGAATTTGCCTGATGGTTCAGATACAGCATTATTACATCATTTAAGAAGGGGCCCTTTTGCAAACCTCTACGGTAGCCATCGGTCTTGTATTATTAGGGCAAACAGAAACTGAACTAACTAGGAACAATGCCTTGAAGACGTGCTGCAGCCGGCCACTAAGTAGCACATCCGGACACATCATTACGAGCCATTTGATTGCCGTGCCCTCGAGATGCGCAATTAGAAGTCCAAAATTGGGGAGATTTTTTACAATTAAACAGTGGCGTGAAGACCCTCTAACAATGCTAATGATGACTTATGACCTGTGTGGGTACGAAAGGGCATTGTATTACGTGTTCTTATTAAGCCTAACACCTGCACAAGAACAACAGTGGAGATCCTCCGTTTAACTATAAGGTATGGTGCCTTTCCTGTAGCTCGACCATCACCGCTATCCTTGTGACGTCGCAGCGCACATCTCAGAAGCACTGCCACTTCCCTGCGCCCTATCTCTGTGTCCATCTCACGAGGAAGACAATTGTCATTACCATTTTACTTTAAAAAAATTGCCCTAATCATATTCTCCTGGTTTCTTTCATATTTTTTTCGAATCATAATTTCCCTCCGTCATCTCTGGCTGGCTCTAATTCCCTCCTCTCTCCCTCCTCCGTTTGCAGAGGACCTCTCTTTTCATCCCTGAGAAGGGCTTTAATTCGAAGTGCGACGGCGTTGAATAAAGAAAGGCTGAAAAAAAGAAGACGAAAAAGAGGCAGAGACGGCACCGAGAGGAGCGCCGCAGACGCCCAAGTGTCAATCAATTGCGGCTGTGAGGGGCCCGTGACTGGGCTACGGAGGAGAAAGAGAGGAGAGGAGAGAGAGAGTCTGTGTTTGATCTGTGTCTTTCAAAGGGAAAACAGCAGGAAGGGCCTTCACAGACGATTTGCCTCTCCCTGCCAGCCCCATCCTGACAGAGAGCAATCACAAGCAGGTTAATTCAACATCTACCTTCTTCATCTTCCCCCCCCGCTCTCCTTTCTTTTGGTCTCGTTCTGTCGACCCGGATGAAACATTGCTTCCCTCTATCAGAGAGCCCCGCAAGAGCACTTTAAAACACAAACAGACCTTCTTTCAACCTTCTGTGGGTGTGAGGGTAGGAGGGGGGGGTAGTGGGGGGGTTAAGGTTGTCTAGGGGGGTGAGCCAGAGTGTAAGGGAATAAGAAGCAGGTATTTGCCAACCATAAGTCTGTGTAAGGCAAAGAGAGGCCGGTGAACAGTCAGCAGATTCAGTACACAGAGACAAAACACAGACCCATCCTGTCTCCATAGAAACTAAAGAAATAAAGCCACACTGTTTCCTTCTCCATGCTCTATGGCCATGTTCCTCACCCCAATAATGGTATCCTCTCCTGGCCAACGTCTGTGTCCCGGGCACTATTTTTGACCAGAACCATTATGGGCCCTGGTCAAAAGGAGTGCAGGAAATAGGGAATAGGCCACCATTTGGGACGCAGCCTTGGACTGGAGCGGCTAGCTACCACATGCTTTACTATCCAGAGGGCGCCAGGTCAGAGGGATAACAGGATAAAAGGTGTCCTTTCGGCTTCCAGAGAAGGACATTCACTCTCTAGATTGGATTTGGGGCCTTCAAGGACACAGGAAGAACACTCAACACAAAAGATAGATCCAATAGAGGACGAACAGATTTGCTCTGGAGGAGGGAAGGAGGAGGAGGGAGGAGGGGGAAGGGGTAGAGGAGGAGGAGTGGAAGGAGGAGGGAGAAGAGGAGGAGGAGGAGGGTGGAGGAGGAGGAACAGGAGGAGGTGGAGTGATTGGCAGGGCACTGTATTACATCCATATTACATTATTACATCCAGCACTGTCTGTCAGTGGCTTTACAGGCATCACCAAATACAGCAGCTTTCTCTACCTACCATCTACACACACACACATGATACCACTCCCCTGAGAGAGAGAGAGAGAGAGAGAGAGAGAGAGAGAGAGAGAGAGAGAGAGAGAGAGAGAGAGAGAGAGAGAGAGGGAGAGAGAGAGAAAGGGAAAGAGAGAGGAGGGGGAGAGAGAGAAAGAGAAAGAGAGAGAAAAAGGAGAGAGAGAGAGAGAGAGAATAGGGGGAGAGAGAGAGAGAAAGAGGAGAGAGAGAGAGAATAGGGGGAGAGAGAGAAGGGGGGAGAGAGAGAGAAAGAGAAGAGAGAGAGAGAAAGAGAAGAGAGAGAGAGAGAAAAGGGGGAGAGAGAGGAGAGAGAAAAGGGGGAGAGAGAGAGAAAGAGAGAGAGAGAGAAAAGGGGGAGAGAGAAGAGAAAGAGAAGAGAGAGAGAGAGAAAGAGAAGAGAGAGAGAGAGAGAAGAGGGGGAGAGAGAGGAGAGAGAGGGAAAGCAAGAGACAGAAAGAGAGGTGTCAGGGGAGCTGTTACCCAGAAGAGAGAGTCAGAGTGAAGATCAGTGTGTGTGTGTGTTTGTTTGTTTGTATGTTCACTCGCAGGCCTGTGTGTAGAGAGGGGTAAACCTACCTGCATGCAGGTAGGCCAGGTCAGGGTTCTCGATGTCGGGGTGATGCTCCTTCAGATGGTTCCTGAAGTCCATGGGGCCGTTGGTGCCGTAGTCACACTTGGGGCAGTTGTACATCTTCACTCCCTCGTGCTTCCCCGTGTGCAGGATGTGCTTTCGGATGTTCTCCGCACAGTTGGATCTGTTGGGAGATGAACAGACAACCATTAAAAAGGAGGAACAGTTGATTCAATTAGAAGATAAAAAGATCAAACAAAGAGTAAAAAAAAAAAAAAAAAGACAGGAAAGAGAAGAAGAAAATCCCCAAACAATCGAGGACGCTCCCCTTGAAAGGTTTACTGTACTGACGGTTTGGTTTTGTTTTATCGACACTAATAACATGAATCAAGTGGATTGAACGCAAACAATTTAGTGGTGGGGCTGAGGGAGCATGTTTAAGGAGTATACATATTTGGAGAGACTCTTAAAGCCCCTGTGACAATGCAATCAAAAAACGGGGGGGGGGGGGGGGGGGGGGGGCAAAGTGGTAAACAATGATAGACAATTCTACAATTTTGTGAGATACATTTACATGCTGTAGACGAACCCTTTTGGTTCCTCTTGCATGTTACAGACGTTTCACTCTAGGAGTATGAAACTCCTGCAACAGGGTAATAGTTAAGAACAACGTCTCTACATCGTATTTTGATGAAGCCCACCGTGTTTGTAATCTCGGCCAGCTACAAGACCTGATTCTGGGGGCTGCGGATTTTCAACACGGAGCTCAAGTAAAAGTAACAGAAAATACTAGCCCTATGCCTCTGCCTGTGCTACAGTGGGGCGGCAGGTAGCCTAGTGGTTAGAGTGTTGGACTAGTAACCGAAAGGTTGCAAGATCGAATCAACGAGCTGACAAGGTAAAAATATGTTGTTCTGCTCCTGAACAAGGCAGTTAACTGACTGTTCCTAGGCCGTCATTGAAAATAAGAATTTGTTCTTAACTGACTTACTAGTTAAATATGTGTAAAAGTATTATATTATACCATTTTATCCAAAGTGACTTGCAGTGCAGTAAATACATTTTGAACTGTGTGTATGATCTGTGTGGCAATTAAACTTACGACTTGGTGTTGCTAACACCAGCTGAGCCATACAGGACCAGTGTAGGCGTGTAGTAGTGTAGGTGTGTAGTATTGACGTGGTGTAGTCGTGCAGTAAGCTAATGCTGGCCGCTGGCTGTAATGATGTCAGCTCAGGGAGTCACAGAGACCCCCTGATTTAAGTGTGCAGCCTGACCTGGTCTCAGGCCCTATCTAAACCTGAGGACACACACACACACAGACACATGCTCAAAGACATGCTCACATACAGCACACACACACACACACACACACACACACACACACACACACACACACATACACACACACACAACCAATAGATACAACGGTTACCACATCATGTAAGCACGTGCAGCGCAGGAGCCGCGGCACTTTCATACGCACGCACACACACACACACACACAGCATCATGCGTGATGGATGAGGCACTCGTGCTTGGTCTCGGGCTGACATTCTCGGACAGTATAATATGCAATCCCTTCTCCCTTATCACCTTGGCTGGGACAATAAAGGCTCACGGGTACCATAGCTCACGCCAGGCAAGGGTAGAATTTGTTTTCACTTTTTGCCGAGACACCTCTCTCCATCAAGGGTCTTAGCAGTCCCCCCCATTTGCTTTACGGGACTTCATAATATAAAGATGTCCTCAGAACTATGCAGAGGACCCGCCCCTTTCTGTGTTTTACATATAAATACATCAAAACACCTGCTGGTGAATGGTGAAATGGCCCTCCATGAAGCCAGTTGCGTTGGGTAGGGTCAAATCTCCTTAGAGTTCCAGGACTGGGACAGCTCTTTGTCACCATGTCTTTCGCTGTAGACCATGTCTACCTATACTCAGTACAGTAACAGCTCCATTAAGACCCTGGGTAAGTGGATAGGGATTGCACACAGGGATGTAACTACCCTCCAGCTAACGCTAAAACCCATACAGGATGCGCCTCCTCCTTTTTACAGACCAAGACTCCACAACCGAACAATATCAACATCACAAATAAAGTAAATAACATTTTCAATAACTTGACAAATTACGGTGTATGGCCGGCCTACAGTGAGTAAAGCACACAAGCAGTAGCAATAAATACTATCCAACAAGTAACTATACGATAAATTCAATTCAGAAATTACCCCGACCACTTAAAAGTTATTTCTAAACTTTCCTTCAGATAGAGAAGTCCTCGGTCACCGCCAGGAAAATAATAAGAATAATCATAAATCGTAAAAAAAAAAAACATATAGAATTTATATTCAAGACAAATGAACTGATTTCTTATTCCAGGCCAGTGGAATAAATAATCCATTCCGAGTCAGATAGGAAAGGGTTCTAAAGAAGAGTGAGGGGATCCCGCGGGGGCGCTTCTATCTCTCAGATATGGTAATGGCGTAATTGTCATATTAAAACAACATCATGTGCGTTTAGGAGTCAGCAGGTGTCAGGTTAAAAGAAAGGCCCACACAGTCCTCCCACGATGGCCAATATTAATTAGTCCAACGGCCGCGTTTCAACTTTCTCCACGTCCGTGAGCAACGACATGGGAATCAACTCCGCTGCCGAGATATCGTCGCGATTCGCTCCGTCTTTTTTTATTTTCCCAAAACATTTCCATATTTTCTTCGTCGACGACTGCATTGGTAATGAGGCTAGTAATTGAGGCTGTTCGTTAGCGGTGGATTTCAAATGTGTGTGTTTGTGTTTTCAAGAATGGAGGTAGGTGTCTGCGACGGCAAAGAGACGACCTAGACATCATTAGCGCTCATCCACACCTTGCTCTCCGCCTCTCCCAACACTTCACAGGGTCACCGGCCCCGCGACATCCACCGCCAGCCGTGCGGCGGTCCTTGGAATTTAGCGCTACCTCGAATTAGCTCAAAGTAGCTCTTTTCTCAGGCAGGCAGATTGAAAATGTGCATACAGAGGATGCTGATATAAAGTATTAAAGGGAGGATATCAATTATGCCAGTCATGATGCCTTAGTAGCTGTAATGAGTGTCTATTCATTGAGTACAATAGTCATAATGTGGTATGGCATGAGCTGCAAAATGAGGTATATATCATTGAAAGATAGCCTTTGAGAATGTATATGCCAGTTATCCCTTCGACATATGACTATTAATAATATCTGACAGTAATAACCTGCATCATTCTATAATAGAATTCAAAAAGTTATATCTTACATTCATTTGAAGGTAAAGAAGTTGCATTGAGGATTTCATAGATGTGGGAGACACATCTACTATTTTATACCAATATAAGATTACACAATATATACTGAACAAAAGCCGAAATAAAAGTTCCCTGAAATTACCCATACACACAAAAAGCGTATTTCTCTCAAATTTCTTTACATCCCTGTTAGTGAGCATTTCTCCTTTGCCCTGACAGTTGTGGCATATCAAGAAGCTGATTGAACAGCATAATTATTACGTAGGTGCACCTTGTGCTGGGGACAATAAAAGGCCACTGTGCAGTTTTCTCACACAACTGAGGAGTATTTATGTCTGTATTAAATGTCTTTTTTGGGAAAAACTCATTCTGATTGGCTGGGCCTGGTCCCCAGTCTGTGGGCCTACACCCGCTGAGGCCCACCCATCGCTGTGCCCCTGCCTCGTCATGTAACATCCCTACATTAGGGCCTAATTGAATTTATTTCAAATGACTGATTTCCTTTTATGTACTGTCACTCAGTAACATTTTTCAAATTTTTGCATGTTGCGTTTATATTTTTGTTCAGTATCGTAAATGTATTACGATATAATTATAAACATAAGATGCAAGCGTTACAATGGTATATCGAATTCTATATATCATGAGATATCCTGTTCAAATTTTGACAGGGCCTTGACTAACACATTCTTATTCGTGTGAAGTCATTGAACAATTGAGACATTGAGCCATTGGAGGTTTACAAATGTATTCAGGGTGGAAGAGCGGAACACAGAGTTAGGGCCCCTCATGACTGCCCGGTGCCCGTGTTCAATTCCTCCTACACGCATTTGGAACCCAACAGGGGTTGCGAGCCGCTACTCTCTCCAGCCCCTCCCCTCTGCCCTCCGTACCCACGGGGGCCAAACCAAAAATGTTAATTGGTCTTCTAACTTGCTGCTTCATTTGCCACAATCTGTAACGATCATTTGGAATCAGCTAGAAGAGCAGTTGGTCCGGTTCCCTCTGTTGCCTCCCCACAGTGCTTTTAAACGTCAAATACTACTCTTCCTTGATAAATAATATGTGAATTGAGTGACAAATGCGTATCAATAAGTGAAATATGATATAACACCTCACATGCTAAACCATTGCCTTTCTGAACTGCGTTAAAGGACAAAGAATGGCAATTGGTATTGTGGTCCCGTTAATGTTTAAGGATTTCTCCCTCTGATGTTCCTAAAGACATGAACCTAGATTGGAACATCTCACTTTTATTTGAGTTTTTCTTCTGTTTTTCAGACGAGTATCTGAACAGTACATTCCAATTCCAACAGCCTAACATATCCTGACAGAGCAAACCACAACAAACAACCCGCCCGTGTCATTTTGGTTCCTCTGAAACCGACGCCGGGAGCTTCGCACTTCCACCACGCCTGAGAGGGGGGAGGAAGAGGACGAAGAAGAGGAAGAGAAGCGAGATGGAGAAGTGCAACGTGGCCAAAAGTCCCCCCAATTTCACTGACAATTTCCTGTGTAATTACTGATGGTCTGTGATGGCGTTTTAATGACAGAGACCTGCCAGCGGCTGGATGCTGGCGCCTGCTGATGATCGCAGAGTGATGCGATGATGAAGCCTGTGGGAGATCAGACCTGTGTGTGTGTGCGTGCATGCGTGCGTGCGTGATTAAACCCACGGTCCTCCTGCCCATCAACCCCTGCCATCAACCCCTGCCATCTGTCCTTCCATGCGTGGGGCGAGCCCAATGAGCCGGTACCTGTAGTCGCACCAGGGGCAACGGTAGGGCTTCTCCCCCGTGTGCACGCGCTTGTGGCGGGTCAAGTGGGACTGGGTGGTGGAGGCGAAGCCGCACAGCTGACACTTGAAGGGCCGTTCTCCTGGGGGACAGACAGAGAGACCGACGGGGAAGATAAGGAAGTGCGGACAGGAAGACGGACAGAGAGAAATACAGAATCCCTGTCCGTCTCAAGTGGAATCTCACTCTAACACAGGCATTCACATTTAACATATGAATCATTTAGCAGACGCTCTTATTCAGAGCGACTTACATTAGTCCATTCATCATAACATAGCTAGATGAGACAACAACATATCACAATCATAGCCCCTAAACAAAATAGTTATTAGCAAAGTCAGTGCTAGTAGGAAAGTAGTTGAAACCTTTCAAATACTTTTGAGCAGTCGCAATTTTGCGACTATTCCAATAATTCAATTGTGCCAGGAAAGCTCAATCAAGGCCACCTAAAGCAGCGATTGTCAGCGGGTCAAGGGTGTCTGAGTAAAAGAAAATATATCATTTATGGGGGAAAAAGTTAAACCAGGTAGAAAAGGTGTAGAACTTATAATGAACCATTTTCTTTGTTGATATAATTGAATCTCTGAAATGGTTTTCTTCAATCACAGTATTTTCAACATAGAGCCATTAGCAGCGTTTTTTGGGGTCGATTTTGTGGTCTCAAACCAGTGAATTTATTAACATTCTTAATCAAGAATATGGGAGAATTGTTATTATTGTCAATGAAAGAACGGGGAATGTTGTTCCCTTGTCATAAATCTGCTACATTTACTAACAACATAGGATAAAAAAAATTGTTTTACAGATTTTGTATTTTGGCGATTCTTTTCCGCGATGTGAATATTGGGTTGCAACTGAGACAACCTGCTTCAATTTGGGTCCCGAGGCAAAACCAGTTGAAACCCAGTCATCTAAAGCACTGCAAATCCTATTTGAACCCAGGCCTGGTCTGAAGAAGAGACACACTGATGACACCTGTAGTCTGGACAGTGTGTCCGACAATAGATTGCCGAGGTGTTTTAATTGGAACTGACACTCGACAACAGGGGACAAGAGAGGACAAAAAGTAAGAGCGTTGGGTAAATGTAAATGACTGTCAAAATGCGACAGCAAAAAAAAAATCTAAATTATGAATATCTAAATGAATATTTATAACGGGATGCTTGATCCTTGGGCGCCTGCCAGACGAACGGTTAACAGGATTTGTTTCACTTTCCCAATTTCCAAAAAGCACTTGTTATTGACGGCATATCTGAAAAATTCAATTTTCCTAAGCGATAGAATGACATGGTGAAATGATAACCTAAATTAAAAAATCTCAGACTCAGTCATCCATACTGCTTCACATGTCTATCACCGACATCAACATGTCAGACTGTGTGTGTGTGTGTGTGTGTGTGTGTGTGTGTGTGTGTGTGTGTGTGTGTGTGTGTGTGTGTGTGTGTGTGTGTGTGTGTGTGTGTGTGTGTGTGTGTGTGTGTGTGTGTGTGTGTTAGATGCTGGATGTGTGCAGCTCTAGCGTCGTGTGGCTCACCTGTGTGTTGGCGGCGATGCTTGGTGAGGGCGTGTCGCGTGCCACCCGCAAAACCACAGAGATCGCACAGGAAGGACTTCTCTCCTGTATGGGGCGGCAATGGGGGGGGGGGGTCAGAGAACATTACAGAGTCAACAGAGGAAGAAGGAGTAGGGACAACATCAACAACACAGAGAGGGACAGAGACAGAGACAGAGTGTTCATTAACAGATGAAAGCGGAGGGAAAAGTCACAGATCACTAGTGTATATCCATCAAGGCTCTCACAGTTAACTAATTCCTCCAATCAAATGTATCCGTGTAAATATGTCAAATGGGACGGAAATTGCCAGTGTGGTTTATTGACTGTGATAAAATCTGAAAAGCACCGCTGAACATAATTACATACTTGTCAGAGCCATAAAAATTAGCTTTATTATCAATGGGATGGTTTTGTACAACTTCACTTCTGTCCGATGCCTGCCAGATGTTCTCTCTCTCTCTCTCTCTCTCTCTCCTCTCTCCTCTCTCTCTCTCCTCTCTCTCTCTCTCAGCACAGAGACACAGCAGGAGGAGGAAGAGGTGTAGGCAGGCTGATCGCAACACAAACATGACTCTGAGGACACTGGATCATCAGTGTGAGTATTTCTTTGCAAAACGTTTCGCAACGGACAACAAAACGTTTTGTCCAGTTCAGAATGTACATCCTCTTTTGTACTCCAAAATGTTTCCTCTCTACTGAACAGGACCCAGGTGATGGTTCATACCCAGTATAACAGATGTGTAAAACGGTGTTGGTTGTTTGACTCTACGACATCAACAAGCTTTAGGGCAGTTGTCTGAACTCCTTGTCACGGACGTCCTCATTTCAAAGAGGTCTTCTCACAAAACCGACTGTCCAGACCGAACCTAATATGTTACGAATATGGAAAGGGGGGACTTTCCTTTCGATGGTGTTGGATGTTCTGCTCTGTGCCACTACTAATGTGCTCAAACATGGGTCAAACAAAAGTTCTTATATCTCTCAGATATAGGACAGACACTTCAAAACCTTATTCCTTATGTTGCATGTTTTGACCGTCTGTTTTGCCATGTACAGTCGTGGCCAAAGTTTTGAGAATGACACAAATATTCCTTTTCACAAAGTCTGCTGCCTCAGTTTGTATGATGGCCATACTCCAGAATGTTATAAAGAGTGATTAGATGAATTGCAAAGTCCCTCTTTGCCATGCAAATGAACTGAATCCCCCCAAAAACATTTCCACTGCATTTCAGCCCTGCCACAAAAGGACTAGCTGACATCATGTCAGTGATTCTCTCATTAACACAGGTGTGAGTGTTGACGAGGACAAGGCTGGAGATCACTCTGTCATGTTCGAATAACAGACTGGAAGCTTCAAAAGGAGGGTGGTGCTTGGAATCATTGTTCTTCCTCTGTCAATCATGGTTACCTGCAAGGAAACACGTGCCATCATCATTGCTTTGCACAAAAAGGGCTTCACAGGCAAGGATATTGCTGCCAGTAAGATTGCACCTAAATCAACCATTTATCGGATTATCAAGAACTTCAAGGAGAGCGGTTCAATTGTTGTGAAGAAGACCCAAGAAAGTCTAGCAAGCGCCAGGACCGTCTCCTAAAGTTGATTCAGCTGCGAGATCGGGGCACCACCAGTACAGAGTTTGCTCAGGAATGGCAGCAGGCAGGTGTGAGTGCATCTGCACGCACAGTGAGGCGAAGACTTTTGGAGGATGGCTTGGTGTCAAGAAGGGCAGCAAAGAAGCCACTTCTCTCCAGGAAAAACATCAGGGACAGACTGATATTCTGCAAAAGGTACAGGGATTGAACTGCTGAGGACTGGGGTAGAGTCATTTTCTCTGATGAATCCCCTTTCCGATTGTTTGGGGCATCCATAAAAAAGCTTGTACGGAAAAGACAAGGTGAGCGCTACCATCAGTCCTGTGTCATGCCAACAGTAAAGCATCCTGAGACCATTCATGTGTGGGGTTGCTTCTCAGCCAAGGGAGTGGGCTCACTCATAATTTTGCCTAAGAACACAGCCATGAATACAGAATGGTACCAACACATCCTCCGAGAGCAACTTCTCCCAACCATCCAGGAACTGTTTGGTGACGAACAATGCCTTTTCCAGCATGATGGAGCACCTTGCCATAAGGCAAAGGTGATAACTAAGTGGCTCGGGGAACAAAACATCGATGTTTTGGGCCCATGGCCAGGAAACTCCCCAGACCTTAATCCCATTGAGAACTTGTTGTCAATATTCAAGAGGCAGGTGGACAAACAAAAACCCACAAATTCTGACAAACATTCTGACAAACTCCAAGCATTGATTATGCAAGAATGGGCTGCCATCAGTCAGGATGTGGCCCAGAAGTTAATTGACAGGACGGATTGCAGAGGTCTTGAAAAAGAAGGGTCAACATTGCAAATATGGACTCTGCATCAACTTCACGTAATTGTCAATAAAATCCTTTGACACTTATGAAATGCTTGTAAGTATACTTCAGTATTCCATAGTAACATCTGACAAAAATATCTAAAGACACTGAAGCTGCAAACTTTGTGAAATTAATATTTGTGTCATTCTCAAAACTTTTTGGCCACGACTGTACCAGTGAATGTGTTATTCAATGTGTTTCTATGGGCTTTCGCAGTAAATGCCAAATTCAATGTTTTTTCAAATAACTTTGTATATACACTGCTCAAAAAAATAAAGGGAACACTTAAAAAACACAATGTAACTCCAAGTCAATCACACTTCTGTGAAATCAAACTGTCCACTTAGGAAGCAACACTGATTGACAATAAATTTCACATGCTGTTGTGCAAATGGAATAGACAAAAGGTGGAAATTATAGGCAATTAGCAAGACACCCCCCAAAACAGGAGTGATTCTGTAGGTGGTGACCACAGACCACTCCTCAGTTCCTATGCTTTCTGGCTGATGTTTTGGTCACTTTTGAATGCTGGCGGTGCTCTCACTCTAGTGGTAGCATGAGACGGAGTCTACAACCCACACAAGTGGCTCAGGTAGTGCAGTTCATCCAGGATGGCACATCAATGCGAACTGTGGCAAAAGGGTTTGCTGTGTCTGTCAGCGGAGTGTCCAGAGCATGCAGGCGCTACCAGGAGACAGGCCAGTACATCAGGAGACGTGGAGGAGGCCGTAGGAGGGCAACAACCCAGCAGCAGGACCGCTACCTCCGACTTTGTGCAAGGAGGTGCACTGCCAGAGCCCTGCAAAATGACCTCCAGCAGGCCACAAATGTGCATGTGTCAGCATATGGTCTCACAAGGGGTCTGAGGATCTCATCTCGGTACCTAATGGCAGTCAGGCTACCTCTGGCGAGCACATGGAGGGCTGTGCGGCCCCACAAAGAAATGCCACCCCACACCATGACTGACCCATCGCCAAACCGGTCATGCTGGAGGATGTTGCAGGCAGCAGAACGTTCTCCACGGCGTCTCCAGACTCTGTCACGTCTGTCACGTGCTCATGTGCTCAGTGTGAACCTGCTTTCATCTGTGAAGAGCACAGGGCGCCAGTGGCGAATTTGCCAATCTTGGTGTTCTCTGGCAAATGCCAAACGTCCTGCACGGTGTTGGGCTGTAAGCACAACCCCCACCTGTGGACGTCGGGCCCTCATACCACCCTCATGGAGTCTGTTTCTGACCGTTTGAGCAGACACATGCACATTTGTGGCCTGCTGGAGGTCATTTTGCAGGGCGCTGGCAGTGCACCTCCCTGCACAAAGTCGGAGGTAGCGGTCCTGCTGCTGGGTTGTTACCCTCCTACGGCCTCCTCCACGTCTCCTGATGTACTGGCCTGTCTCCTGGTAGAGCCTTCATGCTCTGGACACTACGCTGACAGACACAGCAAACCTTTTTGCCACAGTTCGCATTGATGTGCCATCCTGGATGAACTGCACTACCTGAGCCACTTGTGTGGGTTGTAGACTCCGTCTCATGCTACCACTAGAGTCAGAGCACCGCCAGCATTCAAAAGTGACCAAAACATCAGCCAGGAAGCATAAGAACTGAGAAGTGGTCTGTGGTCACCACCTACAGAATCACTCCTGTTTTGGGGGGTGTCTTGCTAATTGCCTATAATTTCCACCTTTTGTCTATTCCATTTGCACAACAGCATGTGAAATTTATTGTCAATCAGTGTTGCTTCCTAAGTGGACAGTTTGATTTCACAGAAGTGTGATTGACTTGGAGTTACATTGTGTTGTTTAAGTGTTCCCTTTATTTTTTTGAGCAGTGTATATATATATATATTTTTTTAGACCTACAGGGATCCTAAAATTCGAAATCAAATGGCTAAATTATACATTTTATGACCATCTTAAAACAATTCCTTATGTTAGGCGACAGGTAGCCTAGCGGTTAGAGCGTTGGGCCAGTAACCAAAAGTTTGCTGGTTCAAATACCCGAGCCGTCAAACAAAAAAATATGTCGATGTGTCCTTGAGCAAGGCACTTAACCCTAATTTGCTCCAGGGGCACCGTACTACTATGGCTGCACCTATCAGGTGTATGTGATAAAACATCTTCTTTTTTAGCTTAGACCTACAGGTGTTAATACAGCGATATATGACAGAGGCTTAGTATGGTGCTGTGTCTCAGTGCCAGCCTGTTGTTGCCCATTGTTAATTACGCCAGCTCCACTCAGCAGGGGAGAACTCTGATTAGTCTGCAGACCTCTGGCCTGTCTGCCTCCAGGACATAAGGCACATGCTGTAGCTACCCACATGAAAAACAAATACTACACTTTACTATAGAATACTACAGTACTTACTATAGAGTTCTGTAGTAAACTATATACTGTAGAATACTATACTACACACTGTAGTATCCCTCGATTATGTGTAGTACTTACTATATAATGTTGCAGTATACTGCAGAATACTATAGTAAATTCTGCAGTATTATCCGCAACAACAAAAGAACACTGTAGTAAATATGTCACGTTCCTGATCTGTTTTCCTTTGTCTTGTATTTATTTTAGTTGGTCAGGGCGTGAGTTGGGTGGGTTTGTCTATGGTTGATTTTCTATGTTGGGATTTTTGTGTTCGGCCTGGTATGATTCTCAATCAGAGGCAGCTGTCAATCGTTGTCCCTGATTGAGAATCATACTTAGGCAGACTGGGTTTCACGTGTGTTTTGTGGGTGTTTGTTTCCGTGTTTGTGTTTTTCACCACACGGTACTGTATCTGTTTTCTGCACTTCGTTGATTTGTTTTGTATTTTCAGTGTTCAGTTTTTCCGTTATAATAAATCATTCATCATGAACACTAACCACTCCGCGTATTGGTCCGATCCTTCTCGCCTCTCCTCGTCCGAGGAGGAGGAATATGACGAACGTTACAAAATACTACAGTAATGTCCGCAAAATATACATTTTTCATGTTGGTACAGTAGCACACACACAGGCATACATGCAGACATGCAGACAGACACACACACGGACACCTGCAGCACGCTAGCGCGAACCCATGCACACGCAAGCACACACACACACACACACTATCACTGTCACTTAACTGCTCGTCTCAATCCCAAAGTTTGAACTTTCCCTGTGCATTGTTAATGCATGGAGGTGACAACTTCATGCAGAGGGGAAGTAGTGTTTTTCACTTCGGATAACAGCTTTTATTGAGTCCACAGAGAGAGAGGAGCCTCGTATTACCCGTATTACACCCATTTAAACCCACTCGACTGTGAGGAGTGTTCTAACGCAGTGCCACTTAAGACGAGAAAACCACCAGTCTTAAATAGGTGCTTTTTCTTTAGCTATAGAGGATTCCTATTTGTTCATTCTGGAATGATAAAATCTTTGGGCTTTTAAAATTGCCCTTCTTCCTCTCTTTCTCCTTGTCGGCATTGGGACCTTCAGGGCGACATTAGGGGAATGTTGGGGGTAACGTTAGGGGGAACGTTAGGGGAACATTACCAGTCTGTTAGGGGAGCGTCAGGTCTGCCTCCTCCTCAGTTCCTATCAGAAAAATAGCCCCCTCTTTCCCTTCTCCCCATCACCCCCCGATTCCACCCGTCGCCCTTCCATCACTCATTATGCCCCATGCTACAAGACCCCACCACGGAAAAAATCCATAGCCATCGATTCCCGCGCCCAGTCGCCACAATTATTATTTTAGTGGAAACGCTGGCGATAAATTACGTGTGCTTTTTATCTGCCGTTCGATGGCGGTGAGCCCTCTGAGGGCCAAGGGAGGATGGCGTGGGTGGGGGACCGGACAGTGACGGGGCCCTGTCAACACGAGGGGATCCAGCAGGCTAAAGATACTGAGCACAGGGCCCGTACACACACACAATCACCACCCGCTCACGGAGACGCACAGATCAGACAAACACACAGTCATACACAAAACGCAACCCAGATTACACACACACACAGACACACACACAAACCAACAGTCATACACAAAACGCAACCCAGATTACACACACACACATACACACACACACACACACATACACACACACACACACACACAGTGGCCAGTTAAATCTCTCACATAACTTTGCGTCATTTTAACAGTTCAATACTATTCTTTGTTCTTACTCTTCTGGTACTTCCTCTACCCCTAACAAAATAAATCCACTTATTGCAAGACTTACTAAAAAGTACTTTGCAGTCAAAAATACCACCTCCATTTGCACGTGCGTGTGCGTGTGCGTGTGTGTGTGTTTGTTTTGAATCACATACACTGTTACTGTTTATTATCGATCCTGTTGCCTAGTCACTTTATTCCTAGTTATATGTACTGTACATATTACCACGGACCCCTGCACATCGACCCGATACTGATGCCCCGTGTTATCGTTACTCATTGTGAATTCATGAACACTTTTATTATTATGTGTTATTACTTATTTCTCTATTTTCTCTAGCTCTACATTGTTGGTAAGGGCGCGTAAGTAAGCATTTAATTTTTAGTCTACACCTGTTATTTACCAAGCGTTTGACAAATAACATTAGATTTGATTTGATATATGTGTGTCCTGGTGCCCGACGCCAATATCTGTGTTTTAAATAACCCCGGAGGAGTCTGCATGCAGCTATAATTGCCTCCCTCATTAGTTATGTTTTAGCAGGGTTGCGGTTGGGAGGGCAATTAATTCCACCGCTTAATTTTTGACACAGAATCCGCCCGCTGTATTGATGTGCGTCGCCATTTTGGGCCTCATTTCTCAGGGAAATTAATTGACAAAGTGCGAAGATTTATCAGCATATCGCCAGATTAAGCGACAAACTGAGGCAATGAGGAAATCAATTGTGGCCCTGTCGCAGCAAACGGCACTGCCGGTCCCTCTGCGGAGGGGCTGGGGAAAAGGCTGGGGCGGGTTGGGACATGTTTGATTTATTTATTTATTTGAGTCGCTCATTCATCAGCCGTTACAAATGACCCTGGCGGCTGACACTACCTCCCCTCCTCCTCCTCTTCCTCCTCAGCTCAGACATTGGGGGTGTGAGGAGAGTGATTAACATAGAAAACACACAAATCAGCCCCAGAACAATGAATCCAGTTGGGGACATGATTGCAGGCCCAGGAGCGGGAGGTGTTCACACACACACAGAGGAAAAGCAGGAAGTCCCTCACGACGGCTGCTCACGTCACAGTCCCAGTCAGAGAAATGGTAGCAGCACAAGTGTGTTTCATAGAGACTCGTTGTCTCTCGTCACAACGGAAAACGTTCAAATGCAACAGGACTGAGAACATACGCTATTTAAAAGACAGAATTCCATTTCATGACTAGTGCTGTCGCATATCTCAAACACGGTTTGCACCACATAATAGTGCAGCTACCAACTATTCACACGCCTTAATTGTTGCGCTACATTATCTTGTTGCGCGACATTATCTTGGGTATCGATGCTGACACACACGCAGGCACGCGCTACTTTCCTCAATACCCCCCACCAGTGGTCCGATCTGTCCTCATCCCGCCCGCTACACACACACAACCCACCCCAGACGAGTAACAGAGATCTCCAGCTATATGTCACCGAGAATGATTGGTTCAACTTTTAGTTTCCTACTTATTTTATTAGTATTGCAGCTTACCCTTGCGGAGGAGCCCATTTACAACGTTCAAACAGATCACACACGCCAATCATATTTTAGAGTGCGTCAACTCGCCTGTGTGCTGGAATGGGATTGCAATGATACGCCAATGTCTGCCTCTGTCACCCCCCTCCCCCCCGTCTGCCCATTAATAGAAGTGTTGCATCATGGAGCTGTAAATTGAGTTAGCTTTCTGGGTGTCACTAATCAGGGCCTCAGTCGTCCCTCTCTCTCTCTGTCGTCCCTCTCTCTCCCTCTCTTTCCCTCTCTCTCTCTCCCTACCCCTCTCTCTCTCTCTCCCTCTCTGTCTCTCTCCCTACCCCTCTCTGTCTTTCTCCCTACCCCTCTCTGTCTTTCTCCCTACCCCTCTCTCTCTCTCTCCCTACCCACCCTCCCTGTCGCAGCAAGTGACACCTAGGCGCTTGGAGCAGAGTGACGGTCGTCCCCGGCCGACGGCGAGTGACGGTTCTCGGGGAAACAAATGAAAATAAAAAGGTCTAATTATGTCGTCGGCGCCTTGCCACCGTGAGAGAGGCCCGCGTGACGGATGGACTGTCCTCCTGCTGGCGCTCACTCAGCCTGTCATACCGAGACCCGCCCCCGTGCCTGCCGTCCTGCCTTCTGCTAGCTTCAGTCACTGACTTTAAAAAGGGAGACAAGGAGCAGATTGACTGACGGACTGACACCTGAAGCAAACAGCCTGGCCACATTTCTGACTGGTTCCTACTCTCAGTATATGTACGTACTGTAGGTAGGCATCTTGAAGGTGTGTCTCACCTGTATGGACATGTAGTAATTCACTGTATGTATTGGTATTGGTGTGTGTGCACAGTACAGTACAGTAGACAATGTGTGTGTGTGTGTGTGGGGGGGGGGGGTTAGGGTGTTGCATCTCACCTGTGTGTGTCCTGTAGTGGTCTTTCATGGCAGACAGGGTGAGGAAGGCGTAGTGGCAGGATGGCCAGGCACACTTATGGGGCTTGTCCCCCGTATGCAGCTTCATGTGGTTGTTCAGAGCCCACTTCTCACTGAACGACCGGTCGCACAGATCACACTCAAACTTCCTGCGAGGGAGGGAGGGAGGGAGGGAGGGAGGGAGGGAGGGAGGGAGGGAGGGAGGGAAAGAAGAGAGCGTTATTTAGTCCCAAATCTGAGGTAAAAGGTAGAAACCCAAGACTGTAAGGTAGGGAAGGGAGGAAGTAGGAGAACACACACACACACACAGAGATTGCTGGGGCTCCTGGCGTGTCATGTCTGTATAAGCAGGCATTGATTTTTCTGTCCAGGTCTGCCACCTCCACCATTTATTCTCTGCTTTGCGCCAGGGCCCAGAGGACTGGAGAAATTCTGTTACAGTCCAAACACACTCACGCATGCATATAGCGCATGCACACACACACACACACACACACACACACACACACACACACACACACACACACACACACACACACACACACACACACACACACACACACACACACACACACACACACACACACACACACACACACACACGTGGGGAGTATAGAGTTGCCCTGTACAGGGGTCTCCCACCACTTAGTCAGGGCCAACAGGAATACTGTAGGCTAAATGAAAAGCTGGATCACACTTTCCCTCCTACCTGGCTTTATCCCTCTAACTCCTCTTCTCCGTTTATTCCTCATCTTTCTTCATGCCCATCTCTTCAAACTCCGTTTCCCTTTCTCACTAACCATCTCTCCCTTGTATCTCTCTTTCCCTCTGTTCCTCCGCCCTGTGTGCCAGTCTTTGTGCGATGACACGAAGCACAGTTGATGGGGAAAGAGCTCTTCTCCACAGAGGCCAGCGGTGCATGACATAGGCCTAGATACTTCCAGGTTAGAGTGAGGGTGCTCAGTCCCAGATTCATAGCTGTTTAATTAAGCTACAAGCAACAAGCATTAGTTTAAACAACAGAATGCCATCCGGTCAAATTCATCTTTAGGCCTCCACTAGAATTTTGCCTAGCTGGAGAATGAAAAATGTGCGTGCCCTAAACAAGAGAATTGTTCAGATTCTTCGGGAGCGTTTGTCTTGTGCCGAGACTCGTGAGAGCGTGTTATTTTAGCGAGGAGGTCTGATTGTGTTGTTTAATGCCTCTGGTATCTGTTTCATAGCACGCCATGTTGACACTCACCTGAACAAATAATGACTTCTAGCAGCGTGGAGCATGTGTCCTAATCAATAATTCAACTCATACGTTTTCCTTGTGGAGAGAGGGGGGGGGGGGAGAAGGAGGGGTAGAAAGATAGCAAGGGGGAGAAGGTGAGGGAGAGAGAATGGAGAGTGTGAGAGAGGGAGTCAGGAGTGAGGGAGAGAGAGAGAGGGAGATGGGGAGAGAGGGGGAGACAGAAAGAGAGTGGGGAGTAAGAGAGAGAGAAGAGAGAGAGACAGGGACACACACACACGTGCTTGCCTTATATACTACCGTTCAAAAGTTTGGGGTCACTTAGAAATGTCCTTGTTTTTGAAAGAAAAGCCAATTTTTTGTCCATTAAAATAACAGCAAATTGATCAGAAATACAGTGTAGACATTGTTAATGTTGTAAATGACTATTGTAGCTGGAAACGGCAGAACCAGATGTTCAGTTTCTTGGCAATTTCTTCGCATGGACTAGCCTTCATTTCTCAGAACAAGAATAGACTGCCGAGTTTCAGAAGAAAGACTTTGTTTCTGGCCATTTTGAGCCTGTAATCGAACCCACAAATGCTGATGCTCCAGATACTCAACTAGTCTAAAGAAGGCCAGTTGTATTGCTTCTTTAAATCGGCACAACAGGCTTTTGTGGAGCGATGGGTAACGATGCTTCGAGGGTGGCTGTCGTGTTTCTGGTGTTCCTGGTTCGAGCCCAGGTAGGGGCGAGGAGAGGGATGGAAGCTATACTGTTACACTGGCTATACTAAAGTGCCTATAAGAACATCCAATTCAAAGGTATTTGAAATACAAATCGTATAGAGAGAAATAGTCCTGTAGTTCCTATAATAACTACAACCTAAAACTTCTTACCTGGGAATATTGAAGACTCATGTTAAAAGGAACCACCAGCTTTCATATGTTCTCATGTTCTGAGCAAGGAACTTAAACGTTAGCTTTTTTTAAATGGCACATATTGCACTTTTACTTTCTTCTCCAACACTTTGTTTTTGCATTATTTAAACCAAATTGAACATGTTTCATTATTTATTTGAGGCTAAATTGATTTTATTGATGTATTATATTAAGTTAAAATAAGTGTTCATTCAGTATTGTTGTAATTGTCATTATTACAAATAAATACAAAATAAAAATAAAATTGGCCGATTAATCGGTATCGGCTTTTTTGGGTCCTCCAATAATCGGTATCGGTATTGAAAAATCATAATCGGTCGACCTCTATTTACAACATTAACAATGTCTACCCTGTAGACATTTTCTGATTGATTTGCTGTTATTTTAATGGACAATAACATTTGCTTTTCTTTCAAAACCCCAAACGTTTGAACGGTCTACATTCAAAGGAGGATGAATCTATCTGTCACGACATCCACCGAAGTCGGCTCCTCTCCTTGTTCGGGCGGCGTTTGGTGATCGATGTCACCGGCTTTCTAGCCATCGCCGCTCCATTTCTCATATATCCATTTGTTTTGTCTTGTTCCATTACACACCTGGTTTTCATTCCATAATCACTGCATGTATTTAGTCCTCTGTTCCCCTCCATGTCTTTGTGTGTAATTGTTTATTGTTATGTGGATTTTGTCAGGCGCTATACTTTTGCTATGTTCCATGTTTTTGGAACGTTATTGTTCTTATATGCTGTCATTTTTGGAACGGAATTAAAGTGTGCCTGTTTAATACACTCTGCTCTCCTGCACCTGACTTCGCCTCCCGTACACACCCCTAACACTATATCGCACACAGATACGCTTGTCACGTCCCACTATCATCCCAGTCTTAGGAAACGGCAGCTTCAACATCCTTTTACCACGAGCACTCAAACACACATTCTAAAAAAGTGTCTATATCACCTTGGTCTAATCTCGCAGGCATCTTCAAAATCCTCCCATTCATTCGCTCCATGCCCATTCATTCGCTCCATGCTCCATGCACTTGCCAAAGACCTTATCCTGGCAATAAATATATGTCTGTTTCTGATTCCCCCTCTCTCTCTAGTATTCCTGCAACAGCCAGTCCCCCGCCGTGGGAGAGGTAAATAAGATGAGTGAAGAAATGCTGTCTTTTACTGTGAACATTATGCACAACACTCCTGTTTTATGAGCTAAACGGGGCCATTGTTTATCGTGGGGCGCCATTTCAGCGTTAGGCCTTAACATGGGCCTCTTTCTCTCTCTCTGTGTGTGTGTGTGTGTGTGTGTGTGTGTGTGTGTGTGTGTGTGTGTGTGTGTGTGTGTGTGTGTGTGTGTGTGTGTGTGTGTGTGTGTGTGTGTGTGTGTGTGTGTGTGTGTGTGTGTGAGAGAGAGAGGCTGAGTTGAGGAGGAATGGTGCTTGCAGTAGACTGATCAGTGGGGGTTTTGTATGGATGAGAGAAGGTATGGCGTCTGTTTTCACCAGATCAGATGGAGCTCTTTGATCTTGTCATCTGCGTGTCAGATCACGTCACGATCCACAGTCTAGCCCCTATACATATGCATAGAGCCTACTACCTCTAAACAGTCAGGAGCAAGGCAAAGCAAGCCAGAGACAGAGGGAGGTAGAGAGAGAGAGAGAGAGAGGTAGACAGAGAGAGAAAGAGAGAGAAAGAGAGAGAGAGAGAGGTAGAAAGAGAGGGGTAGAAAGAGAGAGACAGAGAGAGAGACAGAGAGAGAGAGAGAGAGAGAGAGAGAGAGAGAGAGAGAGAGAGAGAGAGAGAGAGAGAGAGAGAGAGAGAGAGAGAGAGAGAGAGAGAGAGAGAGAGAGAGAGAGAGAGAGAGAGAGAGAGAGAGAGAGGTAAGAAACAGGAGGCCTTCCTCCTATTTGTTAGATATAATTAGAGTTGTATTTATTTTTGTTGTGGTTGCTGTTAATCAGATTTCCACTTGTAGGAAATTAACAGGCGCTCTAGATCTCAATTACACATAATGACAAGGAGTGTGTTGGTATTCACACACACAGTATTGTACAACTAACTTTGTGGGGACACACAAGTCAGTCCCATTCAAAAAACTATTTTCTCTAACCCCTAACCTTAACCTGAAAACCTAACCTTAACCCTAGCCCCTAACCCTATTTGATTTATTTAAAATAAGCCCCTAACTCTATTTTATTTATTTAACTAGGCAAGTCAGTTAAGAAGAAATTATTATTTACAATGATGGCCTACTCTGGCCGAACCCGGACGACACTGGGCCAATTGTGCGCCGCCCTATGGGACTCCCAAACACGGCCGGATGTGATACAGCCTGGATTCAAACCAGGGACTGTAGTGACGCCTCTTGCACTGAGATGCAGTGCCTTAGAGCCCTACGCCACTCAGGAGCCCAAACCCTAAAACTAACCCTAGCTCCTAACCCTAAATTCTAACCTTAACCCTCATTCTAACCATAACCCTAAAACTAACCCTAGCTCCTAACCCTAAATTCTAACCTTAACCCTCATTCTAACCATAACCCTAAAACTAACCCTAGCTCCTAACCCTAAATTCTAACCTTAACCCTCATTCTAACCATAACCCTAAAACTAACCCTAGCTCCTAACCCTAAATTCTAACCTTAACCCTCATTCTAACCATAACCCTAAAACTAACCCTAGCTCCTAACCCTAAATTCTAACCTTAACCCTCATTCTAACCATAACCCTAAAACTAACCCTAGCTCCTAACCCTAAATTCTAACCTTAACCTGCTATTTCTAGGGGGTTTAACAATAGCTGATCAACACACACACACACACACACACACACACACACACACACACACACACACACACACACACACACACACACACACACACACACACACACACACACACACCCTTCCTCCCTCCCCCCCCCCCCCCTCTGATCCTAAATGATTGGCATCCCATGCAG
>NC_074702.1:29345750-29457220 GCF_029448725.1 Salvelinus fontinalis | reverse complement strand
ACTCTGACATATGTGATCTAGGCCAACAACAGATGTACATAGATAGTGGCCTACTCAACTTCACTAAACCTCTCAGACAAACACAATTATGACAATTTCTATAATGCAGTCAGTCCTGGAGCTGAGAAGTTAAGCCCTTTCCCATTCCACCATCTTATTACAATTCAAGAATGAACGGCACCACACACAACTGCAGGTAATCTTGCCCGAAAATAAGGGGAGACAACGCTGTACCCTGTCCACAGGTGGTCCAGTAGCTACACTAGGGTTTAGATTTAAGCATTTCTTTCCGCTGACCCAAACAGATGCTGTATGATTAGGGCCTTGGTAAGAGGATTATAGACAGATATTAATAAACACTGTCACACACACACACACACACACACACACACATCCATGTGATGTGCAATACTGTGGATAGAAGAGACAGTCTTAATGAATATGTATGGTCCCAAAATGAGTGAATATGCAGGGGTTTAATTCAGTTAGTAGGTATTTCTTGTTTTGTGTCATACTTGGCACTGTATGACAGCATGCTGTAACTATATTGGCTCTACAGCAACATATAAGTTGTCTTCTCAAGTTAAGACTGAGTGCATGAAAATGTTATGATGCTTTCTCATGTTGAAAACATAAGGTTAGCATTGCTATGCTTTTACCTGAAAACTACCAGTTGAGAATTCAAAGAGCACCATAAAACGAACCATTGCCATCAGATAGCAGTAGGTACTATACTAACTAGTTCTATATTGCACACATCCTACTACACCATGGCAATAGTTCATTCACAAAAGTTTAGAGGGAGTCATGTCTTAGCCAATTTTCGATGCATATGGTCACATTACATCAATTAATGTCCTCCCAACTAGCACTGTAACGATACACATTGACTTTACACAATATATGTACTGCTACCTAGCTAGTTAGTTAGCTAGCGTATCTAGTGTTTAGTGGGTGTAGCTAGCTAATTATGGTTAGTTAGAGAGCGTTGAGCTTGCAAAATATATTCAGTAAAATATTGAACGCTAACTAGTTACGTGGCTAGCTACCCGTTTGCTACAATGCACGTTGATGACCAAATGCTAGCAAGTTAGCTACAAAAATGTGACAGACCATTATTCGAATGATAGCATAATGTTTTACTCACCACCACCTACTGCTGACTGTAGACCTTCCTACTATCCTCTTCTCCTAATTGTCTACTTACAAAATAATAAATAGCTGGCACATTAAGAAACCAGCAAAGCTACTGAGTGTGAAAGTACATCTTTACCCGTGTTCATTAGCGCGTGTCTCTTTATTTACCTCCTGCTCTTTCCCCCATGACCCACAAAAATCTACACAGACGCACAGCTAATCCTGCAAGACGTATTCTCGAACAGCGTCGACGTAGACGTTGAATGACAGACAATACGGAATGTGCGCAGAACGAGTTTGTGCGTGTGTAAACGCTGCAAATCGATGTTGCCATTTATGCCAACGACTATTGTAACATTCTAATAATGTTCGATTAAGATGCAATCTCTGGCTACAATGGTGAAACAATGTAACGAAAGGGGCGTAAAATTGACCTTGTACGCAAGGTTTGCGTATATTATTGCGCAAGGTATGAATGAATTGCAAAGTCCAACAAATTTGTCCTGCTTTGTGGCAACATCATTTTCTGTCTCAAACTGGTTATTCCTGATATATGTATGCTTTTACCAAGGAATTTATGTATTCTCTCAAACCATCCAAAAAGTACTCAGAAGATGGTAGTGATTGTGAAATATTTTCAAATGGATTATTTACTTAAAAAACAGGCAGCATTTAGACCTCATCAGAGTGTTTTATTATGAACTTTTAAATGTTTTCAGACAGTTATCAATAATCTTCATAATCCATTTTATCATTGTATCAATAATTAAAGTTAATGTCCCAATAGTAATAATATAAGTAATTAATGCAATTTGTTTTCCATAATATTACACTGAAAAACAGGCTTTATTTACTGACAAGTTTATCACTGCACATTGACACACAGACAGACAGCAATAAACACAGAGGGAGGAAGTGAGGGAGGGATGGAGGGAGGTGGTAATTCCAATAGACCAAAGAGATGGTGGGGACTGGCCCGAAAATAAAAAGACAAGAGGGAAAGAGGAGCTGAGGAAGAGAGAACGATTTGAGAATATTCTAAGGTGTGAAAGAAGGAAGGAGTGAGAGAAAGAGATGAGAGTAGCTATTTACCAATGTTCCCTCCATTTACTGTGATTCAGATATGAACACGATTTAAATTACAACAATTCAACACACGAATGAATACACTCATCAAGTCAGGAATCATCATCCTTATTACTACTACTACTATTATTATTATTATTATTACTACTCCGTATTCTGATGGTGTAACCTTAAAAATATACAACAGCTGGTCAAATGATAAAACAGTGTAGCTGGTAATAAATAATATGTATATGCAGCTCCCTCTTTAAGAGTACAGACAGAGAGCAAGCATTGACTTCAATAATAATAATAATAACAATAATTGTATGTACAGAAAATGTAATACAATCAAAACTGCCCAAGCTGAGCTGACATTCTGGATACAGCAGGTGTTGTGGCGCGTGTGTGTCGTTGTTGTAGTGAGATTGTTACGAGAGCGGTGGGTGGTGAGAGTGCAATGGGGTGGGGGGAGGTCGCTCAGTCGAGTCACTGGGGTTGTGGTAAGGGTCAGAGGTTACTCTATGCCCTTATCGTCAGCCTGTTTGGTTGTCTTGCAAAACCTTACAATGAAATGGTTCTACCAAGCAATACGATTTAACATTTAAAAGTCTACCCTGACAAAAGGAAAGTTCTGAAAATGTACACTTTTCCGTGGACAATTTATTTGATCTAATTCAGCACATCACATACAGTATGTGAAGCACATCGTACATACTATGTAAAAATCAGCTATAACCCAATAACTGTATGTTTTTCCATATTAAGGTTACTATAAATGTGGAACTGTGCTGGAGTCAGATCTGGGGGGGGGGGGGGTCGTGTTTTTGGAAGTTGAGGAATGTATAGAGAGAGAAAGAGCGAGAGAGAGAGAGAGAGAGAGAGAGAGAGAGATTGTGCAGCAAAAAGACAACTAGATTAAATCTAGAGGTGTGTGGGATAGCGTCAGGATCAGGGTTTGTGTCTATATGTGAAGGGCCTACACAAGGCTTTGTGTGAATCGATTGCTTCAATATTCATTTTGTGTGGTGGGCAAAGGTGTCTGAAGTGTGATATAGCGATAGTAAAACATATACAATCCTAACTTCACAACTAAGTTATGTAGCCTCGGTCCGGCCTGTCTCACACAGACTTCCAGGACAATGTCAATTCCCTGTGAGTTAGGAATTAGTGCACCACATACAATTTCTGTTTGTTGTTTTGGTCAGGCGGTTAGAGTATACTGTATATATTGTGCCGTAGAACATTTACGTGGTGAAAGATTCAATGCCCTGTTATTGGCTATAGATCACTAATGGTGCTGTGGTGTTGCGGTAATACAGTGTGCGTTGTTGTACTTTTACATTCCATAGACTAGAGGTGTCAGCAGTTTTCGATATTTAAACGCGTTGAGGTGAGTGGCGAGCCGTTTTGTGGTTTCCGTGGAAATGAGTTCTTCCAGAGAGAGAGAGACGATTGGCTTAGTAGCGACGGGGGTTGCTGTCTCTGCCCTCTTTCTTGATGATGATTCGCTGGTCGTCGTTGGCGTCATCGGGTGACTCCACCACCTCCTCGTCCTCCTCCCCCTCACCTTCGGTGTCGGCTGAGATGCCCATACGAGACTCATAGGACTGAGAGAGAGAAATAAATTACAAAATTATCATTCAAATAAATCGTCTCTCCTCTTAAACCAAACTCAAAACTTCCACACTGAAATAAATAAATACAAATCTATTCAATTCCACAGTTAGGTCTTTACCTCCATGGGGTTGACGATGATGGTGAGGGCAGAGTCATCCCATTGGCCGCTATCCTCCTTAGACCCTCCCCTGGCACCCTCGCCACGGCGGTGGATGGAGCGGATTCGAAACACTCCCAGGATCACCATGACAACCAGGAAGCCCACGCACACCATGATGATGACTGTGGCCGCTCCTGGCACCACTGTCAGAGGAAATTAAGAGTTTTATATGAATCTTACAGCCACCACCTGTCATTAATGTCAGTGACACTGACATCTTGTGGTGAAAATGAACCTGTGGTATTTTGAATCTCTATTTTGAGAGTGGATAGGGGATTTCCCAATAGAAATAAAATGGGATGGTATAGAGATACCTTCATCCATCTGTTTTTATGTGTCTGGATTTAACATTGAGCAAAACGGATGTACTCAGGAATATAGAGCACAGTTCTCCTGTAAAAGGTAAATCAAGTGAAAAAGGTCAACATTAATACTGAGGAAAATGAAGTGTGTATAAACCTGAGTTGCGGTGGGGGTTAGGCAGGGTGTGTCCACTCAGCTCCCCAGAGTGATGAGACGGGTGAAGGAACTGCTGCTGGGAGGCCAGGAGGTGAGACGGGTGGTACAGACTGTCCAGGGAGTGCAGGAAGTTCACCTGAGAGCAAGGATGGATAAATATATAGATGGACAGACAGAGTGAGTGAAAGAGAGAAAAAATAAGAAAAAGAAGCCTTGTCACAGATCCTCTTACTCACTGAACTAATGCTGTGCTATCCCTCTACCCATCAAATGCTAGGTTAAAACCACTTAGCTAGTGCCCTAGTATTGTACACCCCATTGAAGCTTATTTGCTAACCTATTTTGGGTTAATTACAGCCTCTATGGTCAGTTAGATTAGTTACCTCCAGTGTGAGCTCGTTGCTGGTGTATCTGCCATTCATCTCGGAGCAGGACAGACGGAACCGCCTCTCAAAGCGGGCCGAGCCTTTAGCCAGCCGGTAACGGACGGACCGAAGGACATCCTCATACACGGAGATGGACTCAGCTCCTAACAGAGAGAGAGAGAGAGGTAGAGAGTAGGAAGTTTAGGGGCAGTTCAATGGCGAAAAGATAATGCTACAGTTTGTGAACGTGATACAGAGGTGCGACGCAATATGCAACATAGCCTTATGTGTAATTTCAAAATCCCAACTAATTGCACCATGCTGAATGTCACTGTGGGCAGTAAATGAAGCGCTTCAGCACACAGACTATCCCTCTAGTGCAGTTTTTCTAAACCTTTCTTCATTTTTCTTTGGAAATAAAGACCCACTCCAGCCTCACTAGCACATAATTTATCAAAAGGTGCATTTCAGTAGCTGGTGCAGGGTTCCTTATTACATGGCACAAGTGAGGGGATGAGCCTTTCCGTTTTTGTCCTCTATAGCTCACGCAAGCAAGGGGGAGGCTGATGACATCAGAGCGCACCCAACAGACCAACTCCTTGAATTTCGCAACTGTGCCTACATTTTTGTTGTTGTTGCTCAAAACATATATTTTTTAGTATTTATACTTGGAATATCGTTTTTCAACGAAAACAGTTTAAACCTAGCTGAAGTGGGTCTTTAAAATAAAACCGAATAGGGGAAATGAGCGGTACCTGTGATGGCGATGTAAGCAGTGGTGTTGATTATCTCCAGACCCCTCTCTCTCAGGGCATCCATGTCCACCAGGAGCTCCTCCCTCTCTGGGTTTAGCTCCTCCCCCAGGGGCTGTACCTCACAGCCGTCCAGAGTGTGGGCCACGGCGTCTGACATCAGAGCTGGGGTTCATGGTGGGAGAGAGATGAATGGAGGAGAGAATGAGGCAAGAGAGGGAGGTCAAAAGATGGAAATAGGGGAAAGGCAGAGTGCAAAGCAGAAAAAAAGGGAGAGAGAGAAAGCAGACAGTTAAAAGGAGGGAAAAACAGAAAAAACAGCACATTAATGACTGATTACCCAATAGTATAAAACTACAGATAAAGACGAGAGAACACGGGGAACGGGGGAGGGGTTAAGGCCGGGTGGATTAAGTGGCCGGGTGGATTAACTATCCCATTTTGGAGAGACAGAATAAAGTACATAATAGATTAGGTAGTGAGCCACAGATAAAGCATTGGCAGAGACTATTTTCTCTGTTGCTACACAGCTTTATCAACCATGTCCTGACCTGAATAGACCCCATGCAGGAAGAGGCTCTTATACATAACCATCATCATCATCCTCATAACAGATACACTCATAACAGATGACAAACATAACCCTCATCGTCCTCATAACAGATGACACACACAGATGTGTGCTTCCTCTCCAATATACAGCCATTGCACACATACATATGATACTCATATGCACAAAGCACTTCTAATAATAGTACAGGGTCTGTGTGGTCCTAGTTAGTATTCAAGCACACAATCATTGGGGGAAGTTGATGGGTGGAGGGGGGCTGGGTCAGTGATGAATATATGTATAGATGGATTAGCTGAGGATGTGCACACTTTAAAAATGGAGCTGAAGTCCGTGAGTTGTTGTGATTCTGGATGGCCGGATAGCTACAAACAATTACAAGAAACTGCCTTGTGGGGAATCGTAAGTGACTCGTTTCAGCTAGTTCTGAGGTGTTTTGACTGATTTCACGTCAATGGCTAAAATTTGCTAGCTAGCTAACCAACAACTGTAACAATTTATTTGAGAGACAACAAGTGCTCATTGGGCAAATGTTTTTATGTATTCAATAAACATTGGAGACGGAATATAGTTTACATGTTGTCAACAATGTTTTTTTTTTTTTTTTGTTATTTTACTAGGCAAGTCAGTTAAGAACAAATTCTTATTTACAATGACAGCCTAGGAACAGTGGGTTAACAGCCTTGTTCAGGGGCAGAACGACAGATTTTTACCTTGTCAGCTGGGGGATTCGATCTCACAACCTTTCGGTTACTGGCCCAACACTAACCACTAGGATACCTACCGCCCCGCTCGAAGTCAACCCAGTCTGTTTTGCCCCATAGGTGCGCATGCATCGGTTTTGTTGCTAAACAACCAAGCCAACTATATGACTGGGAACATACTTTCACAGGGGTAGGAAACATGCACCCCAATTCAAATCAGATTTGGAGGAAAGACAGATCTTACTTCACATTATTTGTCAGCAGACATATAATTAAGCGGCACTGCTAGCAAGTGGAAATAGAAGCAGGTGTAAGAAAAATAAGTGATTTGTAAGTTTGAGATCCAGGCTTCAGCCCTGTATGACTTTTAAAAACAGGCTGAGATTTACTTAGACTCTAAGTAAAATATGCGCAGTTTGATTGATGATATAATGTGTTCCGACAAGACAATGGTCCATATGTAAATTAGTCGTGCTCCCATAATTATTTTTAGAAGCATCAATCCATGTACAGTAGAAATGGTGGCAAAATGCTCTCAAATTAATTAGATTGATGTGATTGGACTAGTCTCTACCCCCTCATTGTAGTATTCATGGAAGGGCTGTTTGCTAGCTCACCTCCTCCCTCCATGCCCTGAGCGGCTGTGTTAACAGTATGAGACAGGGAGCACACGATCCTCAGCTCTGGGAAGAGGGGTACACCACGGGGGCCCTCAAATTCAGGCGCGGGGCGGGCCAGGTGGGGGCCGACCCCAGACAGGGAGATCTGAGGGGCATCGGGCTGAAGGACCACCAGGTAGCCCTCCAACTGCCTGAGCGTAAGACAACTCTCCTCATTGAAACACCTAGAGGGAAGAGAGGAGAGAGAGGGAAAAGAGGAGAGAGAGAGGGGAGAGAGAGAGAGAGAGAGAGAGAAAGAGAGCGAGAGAGAGAGAGAGAGAGAGGAACGGGGGGGGGGGGGGTAAGGTACCAGTTATTTCTCTATAAGTAAACAGTTTTACGACTTGACGATTAGCCAAATCAGGTGTGTTAATGTTAGTCTAGGACAAAAGCCTGCACACCCTGTGGATTTCCAGCACCAGGATTGAAAACCCCTGGACTATATGATATTGCATGCATTGTCTGATACTAATTAGTAGCGGACACTAATTGTGCCACTTTTCAGAAGCACTTTGAAAAGGTATTATTATTTGGCAATTCAGTACTTGATTTATGATTCAAGTGGTGCTTTCAGTTGTTTAGTGTGTGAGTGTTGGAACTGCAGTAATACTATCTCTCTCTCTTTCAGTGAGCGGCTGCTATATCTGACTCTCCACAAGGGCCTGCTGTCAGCCATCTGGAGGAACTGCTGACCTCAAATCAGTCTTATCTTTAACCACTATTAAAAAACATCCCCTCCTACTACTAACTGATAATCAGACTGAAGAACACACTAGAAAAGCCACTAACCTCCTGACCTGGAATCAGACTAATCTTAAAAACACAAGCAAAAGAAAATCCACAAAGTCATGAAAACAGATCTCGAAACAAGCGTAAAAACACCACATCACTGTTGTACCTTAAATCTGACTAATCTTAAAAACACAACATAAAGCACAGCCATTTATATAGCTCTACCATACAGGATTAGATCATGAGGACTTCCTGTTGTTGCATCACTTCCTGTGATGGGTCAGATACAAAATAACATTGATAGATAGGACCTACATGCACTTCACAAAGTGCATAAATATTTAAAATCAACAAAGTGGATAAAAAAGGACCCGTGTAGGCCAATGTGGTGCATTAATCCAAAAATTGTACAAAAAATGTCTGGTTATCCATGAACGTAATACAACTTGCGATACACTGTGGCATTAAAAAAAATGACTGTTTCAAGATTATGTGCTTCAACCGTGCTTCCTCTTACCCAAGGCTAGATTACCTAGTTGAGCAAAAGACCGTGACTCATATCATCTGCAAATCAAGCTCCACTCCTTGCACAGGGATGATATCATTCAACATAACAGCGTATCCTTGTGCTCTGGTACACTTGCAGAGTAAAAGTTTCAAGTTTCACATGCACAAGCGGAGTGAAATGCCTTTCTTGCTAACTCAAAACCAACAATGCAAAAATCAATAACAATGTATTACCAGAAAAGAACACACAAGAAATAATAATAAGAAATATAAAATACACAATAAAGTAAGTACTGTAAGTAAGTATACTATATACAGGAAATATTTAAAAAGTCATATCCAATACCATATTTACACATGCAGAGACACTGGAGTGATGGAGGTAGATATGTATAGGGGTAAGGTGACTAGGCAACATAATATAAGATAAACAGAGTAGCAGCAGCTTGTATGTGAGTGGGTGTGTAGAGTCAGCATAAATGTACATGCATTTTATGTGTCAGTGAGCAAAGGATGAAGTGATTGTTTGTGTGTGTTGGAGTGACAGTGTGTGTGTGTGTGTGTGTGTGTGTGTGTGTGTAGGGCCCTGTGAGTGTGCATGGATACTATGGGGGGTAAAGGGTCAATCAAAAAGGTGTCTACACGTTCTACCCCCAAGTTATATAAGAACCTTTGAATAAATTGATTAACAAATTATTTCATTCCTCATTAGCCTGGGTACCTGACAACCTTCAATGATGTTATGGTGTTAAACAATGGATAGACAATGAAAAATATCCAAAACGAGACAGAAACAAACTGGCACCCACACTACATCAACACGGCTGAAATACTCTGTCACAGAGAGGATAGGTTGTGGTGAATTAATGGCTTTAGAGATATGATACAAGTAATTGCGAACCAGAACACAAGTCAAAGATAAGATAACCCCAGGTTCTAATGGCACTTTGGGACGACGCCGTTCCTTTAACATCATGCTCTTTCATTCCATAGCATTGCTTATCAACTACTCTAGCCATGTCCACGTTTATTGAGATCAACGTCCAATGAACAACTCCCTTCCACTGAGCAGTCCTGGACACCGGCGTCCACAGCTCCGGAACACTGCTGCATTCTTTGTGACATTACGTTTGACCTTCTTTGGCCTCTTTTCACCAGCATTTCTAGCTTGTGTGCACTAGCACTGTCAGTGTCTGTGCCTGTTTATGTTTAAGTGTCACGTTTTAAAGTCATGTGCACAAGTACAGCCTTTCTTGCAAGCTCTCAACCCAACAATGCAGTCATCAATATCAATGTAGTACTAAACATAACATAAGGTTGAGCAAAAACACACATGATAAATAAAAATAAGAAGAACACGAGAAAGTAAGTCAACTATATACATGGTCAGTTCCAGTACCATATTTACAATGTGCAGGGATACTGTAGTGATAGAGGTAGATATGCATAGGGGTAAGGTGACTAGGCATCAGGATATATGGTACACAGAGTAGTAGCAGAGTATATGATGATTGTATGTGAGCGTGTAGTCAGTATACATGTGTGTGCATGTTATGTGTGTGAGCAAATTAAGTTAGTGTGTGTGTGTGTGTGTGAGAGTGTAGAGTCTTGTGAGTGTGCAGAGAGAGCGTGCTAAAAAAGTCTCTACTCAGATAGTCTCTGTTGCCATTTTGTTAGCTATTGGCTTGGCGATAGAAGCTGTTCAGGAGTCTGTTAGTGTCAGACTTGATGCACCTGTACCGTTGACGTGCGGAAGCAGAGAGAGCAGTCTATGGCTTGGGTGGCATGAGCCTTTAACAATTTTCTCAGCCTTCTTTTCACACTGCCTGATATAGAGGTCCTGGATGGCAAGGTGCTCAGCCCCAGTGATATACTGGGATTTGAGGGCCCATTCCAAACCTTTTCAACCTCCTGAGGTGGAAGAGGCGCTGTCGCACCTTCTACACGAATGTGTCCGGATCATTTTAAGTCCTTAGTGATTTGGACACCGAGGAATTTGAAGCTCTTGACCCGCTCCACTGCAGCCCTGTCGATGTGGATGGGTCCACAATCAGCTCCTTGATCTTACTGATGTTGAGGGAGAGGTTGTTGTCCTGGCACCACACTGCTAGGTCACTGACCTCCTCCCTGTAGGCTTTCTCATCGTCTCCGGTGATCAGGCCGACCACCGTTGTGTTGTTAGCAAACTTGATAATGGTGTTTGAGTTGTGCGTGGCCATGCAGTCATGGGGGAAAAGGGATTACAGGAGGGGACTAAGCACACACCCCTGAGGGGCCCCCGTGTTGAGGGTCAGTGTGGCGGAGGTGATGTTACCTACCCTCACCACCTGGGGTCGGCCCGTCAGGAAGTCCAGGATCCAGTTGCAGAGGGAGGTGTTCAGTCCCAGGGTCCAAAGCTTGGTTTCGAGCTTGGAGGGGAAAATGGTGTTGAACGCTGAGCTGTAGTCAATGAGCAGCATTCTCACATAGCTGTTCCTCTTAGGTGGGCGAGGGCAGTGTGGAATGCAATTGAGATTGCGTCGTCTATGGATCTGTTGGGGCGGAATGCAAATTGGAGTGTCTGGGATGATGTTCATGTGTGCCATAACCAGCCTTTCAAAGCCCTTCACGATGACAGATGTGAGTGCTACAGGGTGGTAGACATTGTGGCAGGAACCTCAGAGTTATTGGGAACAGGAACGATGGTGGTCATCTTAAAACATGTGGGGATTATAGACTAGGACAAGGAGAGGTTGAAAATGACCGTGAATATGCCTGCCATTTGTTCTGCGCATGCTCTGAGAACACGTTCTGGAACTGGCCGGCCCCGCGGCCTTACGAGTGTTGACCTGATTAAAGCCCTTACTCACGTCGGCCTCGGAGAGCGAGATCACTTAGTCCTCTGTGTGTTTTTGTGTGTGTGTGTGTGTGTGTGTGTGTGTGTGTGTGTGTGTGTGTGTGTGTGTGCACGTACATGCAAGCGTGTACCTGAGGGAGGTGGTCAGTTTGAGTGGCCTGACTCCAGGGGTGGCGAAGCGGAGAGAGTTCCTGTAGGTGACCTGCTGCACGGCCCTGTTGAAGCTCTCAATGTCATCACCCTCCAGAACCAGCACAGACTGACTGGGGTTCACATGCACCTAAAAGGTCAAAGGTCAAGAGTTCATGCTCCGAGATTGCACACCCCTCATAGTCACACACACAGTTTATTCCGGCTATGTATTCTCTTTATATATTTCGTCAGTACCACCGTTTTGGGACTTCAGTTTTGATTGACTGTAAAAAAAAAAAAATGTTTTGCATATGCACAGAAAAATATTATGCAGTAGACTCCATATACATCAGGGGGAAAATAACCCTTTTGTACACAACAATCTCAGTAGGACATATACTGTAGCAGTGGTTAAAAAAACCCGTTTGGTTGCCATGACCTAGATTAAGAAAAAAAACTATTCTGGGTGTCAAAGCCCACTCTTAAGCCTTAGCCAAGTGAGACAGTGATCTATAGGACTCCTCTTCAGCAGGGTGAGGTTACCTTCATGCCTGAGCCCAAGGTCTCCAGGTCCCCAAAGTCCAGCCCCTCCCTGCAGGCGTACAGACACTCCACCACACTGTGGGGCTCCACACTCCCTGGACGCACCGTCACCCCTGACAACAGTCCACGGTAACCACCCACATACTTCCCTAAAGAACCAGAAACAAAATTAACACAGTCAACACACACAAAAAGATGAACACCCACACACAGGCTTACACAGACATATATGCGCATGAACGAACACACACACACACAATTAAGTCACCTGTGTCTTTCCCCTCATGGATGGTGTTGTTAAGGATGTTCTTCTGTTTATCTTCTGTCTCTGTGGGGAGAAAATAAGAAAGTTTAAGGCCCCATGCAGTCAGGTTTGGAACTCTCTTTGTTATTGGTCTATTAACCAATTTACAGCATGGTGATGTCACCATGGAAAGCCAAAACTCCCGCCCATGCAAACCTTCTGATTAGAAGGCCCTGTGTAGATTGTATTTTCAACCAGCAACTATCAGGAAATAACACTGATAAAAAGTTTCATCAGCTGTTGTAAAATATTATTTATACAAGAGGTGGGTCTAATCCTGATTGGTTAAAACCGCATTCCAGCCGGTGTCTATTCCAAAATTTACCACCGGCTAAATCTAAGATGTTAAAATTCCTATTTACTCTGTTCCTTCTGATTGCACAATCCACTGTCTCATCAGCCCAGTCAAGCAATTTATAAACTTGATCTCCACTATAAAAAGCATTTAGACATGATCTAACATTTCTTTTAGGATAACATTTAGTTTTCAACAGCGGAGATTTGTATAAACCTTGCTGTCTGTCTCTCCGACATTTGTAACATTGTTTCAATATTCAAATACGATCCCAAGCTCAGTATGGCAATAGAACATTTAGAACAAACGTCCATGGGTACAGAACAAAAAGACTGAACGACTAGCAACCGAACCGATAGAACGAACGACCAATCGGCTTGAGTAGCAACCCTAGATTTGTGTCGGGACTATATCTTGTGGAAGGATGAAATAGTATATATAAATTCACCAAAATAATATTTTTAATAAAAATATGTCAATCATTATTTGAATATGTTGGTAACCTGTTGTATAAAAGTGATAATGCCCTCGAAGCCGGTGTTTGAAAGATATAACACCCGTGCCAATATATCCTCCAAACACTGGCTTCTCAGGCATTATCACTTAAATAAAAGACAGAAAAACTGAATTTTGACTGCACTGGGCCTTTAAAGACAGAGAAGGGGTAGAGGATAACAGAGAGAAGTGAGAAAGACAGGTGTGAGTTGAGAAATAAATGGTTAGTAAAAGCAAGAGGCGGAGTGGAAAAAGAGAAAGGAGTGAAAAAAACGGAATAAGAAGGAAAATAAATGTGTAAATCTGACAAAGGTGTGTCATACCCTCATAATCTCCCAGCAGCTGGTAACCACACAGACAGTAGCCATGAATGTGCGTGTGGGTGTATTTCCAGCTCTAATTGGTGTGTTCCATTTTAGCGATTAGCGCTGGTGTAACTGGCAGGCTAACCTGATATTAATAGAGTATGGAGAGGCAGTCAGAGCATTTCACACAAATATAATTAGGTGAATGAGGAGGGAAATGCCATGCTTTTCGGTGTCAGTTGGCGTGTGTGTATGTATGTGTGTATGTACAGTGCCTTGCAAAAGAATTCAAACCCCTTGGATTTCTTCACATTTTATTGTACTTTAAAGTGGGATTAAAATAAATTGTCATTTTTTTGTCAACAATCTACACAAAATACTCAAATGCGAAAGTGGAAGGACATTTTTTATTTATTTTTAATAAATAAACATGTATAACTAAAATATAGTTGTTGCATAAGTATTCAGCCCCTGAGCCTAATTAGTTAAGGAGTACATTTGGCTAAACAAATCACGTAATAAGTTACATGGAATGTGAAATAATAGGATTTGACATGATTTTAGAATGACTAACCCTTCCTCTATCCCTCAAACATCCCTCAGCCAAGTATTGAATTTCAAGCACAGATTCAACTGCAAAGACCAGGGAGCATTTGAAAGCCTCATAAAGAAGGGAAGTGATTGTTAGATGGGCAACAATAACAAATCAGACATCGAATATCTCTTTAAGCATGGTCAAGTTAATAATTACGCTGTGGTTTATACCCTGAGTATACCAGACATTAGGAACTCATGGTGCTGAATACTTACGCAACAACTATATTTTAGAATTGTTCTTCCACTTTAACATTACAATATTTTGTGTAGACTCTTGACATGGTAATTAAATACATTTGAATTCCACTTTGTAACCCAATAAAATTTGAAGAAATCCAAGGGGTCTGAATAGTTTTGCAAGGCACTGTATATATGTGTGTGTGTGTGTGTGTGTGTGCATTGCTTTCATTGGCGTGCTGGAACATGTGGTTCTATGAACTGTTTCATTTGTAGAAAAACGTGAACTGGGACAACTGCCAAAAATCTATTTTGGGGCAGGCGTTGCTCTTTTGTAATCTTGTAACCTATTCAAGAAATGTATTGCCAAAGCAATATATTCCATTGTCTATTGTGGTACATTATTGTGATCTTTTCCTTGCCATGTTCTCATCAACTACCACTCATTAGCAACACTTGTCATTACATTGCCATCATTCCAGGGTATCTATATGTGTATGTAATTAATAGTGACATTTCTAATTCATTCATGTTAACTAGCTATATAGATATAGAATATATATATATAGAATAATATGTTATTAGTTATCCAACTGGTAGTTACTCTAGTATAGGACCTCTGTAATGTAAAGTGTGGCCCACTTAGGCATCCTTAATTTGCTGACAGGTGTTCTATGCAGTGTAAGGTTTAACCGTTCTAGGTAGCGTAAGGTTTAACCACAGAGTTTCTAAACCCAGAGAAGCAACATCGCAACGTGTTCCAGTAATTCCTGTGAAACAGGTCAAACAGACCAGGCCGGGGTTTGGGAAGTCAATGAGAGAAGTAAAAACGTTCTTCCTTAGTTGTTTATTTTCTCGAAATCTAAAGGCACAACCTAGACTCGAGCCAATATCTTAAGTAGTTGAACATTATTACTCCAACCTCGTGAAAGTGACAAACTGAAACGCTTGAATTTTTGTGAAAAACAACTTTATATTGAAGGAGTGCCTTTAATTTGCACAGTTCACCACCAGACGACTGTTAGACACGATAACGTGAGCTTAGCTTGCCGACATCGCCATGACATCGCCTACAAGTGTGATAGGCTAAAATCACCAATCTTCATACTGTACTGTCTTTGGTTTAACCAATCGTTACCCCAGCAGGCGCCAATGACCAGTCGCTGTCGTGAGGCAGGGTTGGGTATGGCTCCGTTGTCGTGGATGAGGGCGGGGTCGAAGGTGACTCCGTCCACGTACAGTGTCACAGAGGGGAACTGGACACTGAGGGACAGGTGATGCCACTCGCTGTCACACACCTAGCGAGGAAAGAAGGACATGAAGACACAATAGGTCAGAGGTCGAGAAACAGCTGAACACTTGGGTTGTGTACAGCAGACACAAAACAGGAGAACTAAAAAAATGATCTACTAGATGTGCTACATGAACGTATCCCATATAATATCAAAATGTTTCTAAATGTTTTATCCCTTTTGTTTCTACTGAACACCACCCATGACACCAGACTGAGCACTGTAACAGATATTGTTGCAGAAGAGAGACAGAGGGATATGCCAAATCTTATCTGTATCAGCTTGGCCCCTATAATCCTACCCAGTTTAAGCTGTCTACGACCAGTAACCCCAGCCAAAACCACTTAGTCCCCCCTCCACACAACCCCACCATCCCCTTATCCCCTCTGCCCCTGCCTCTCATCCAAATCCTATTCTTCCCAATCCCCTTGCACTTTGTCCATTCCCATATTTACAAATTCCCCCAAGGGAAATATCCTAGCCTAGCAAGTAGAGCATTGCGACTGTAACCAAAAGGTTGCATGTTTGAATCCCCAAGCCGGCAAGGTGAAAATATCTGCTGTTCTGCCCTTAAGCAAATCAGTTAACCCCCACAACAACTGCTCCCCGGGTGCCGATGATGTCGATTAAAGTAGCGCCCCGCACCGCTCTGATTCAGATGGGTAGGGTTAAACACAGAAGACACATTTCGGTTAAATGCATTCAGTTGTGTAACTGACTAGGTCTTCCCTTTCCCTTGTAGCTAGCGAGTCTGCCTTGAGATCAGGAGCCCTGGTTAGTAACCCTACTTAATGCAGTTGTCTTAAAAATAAATAAATACAATTGCAACTGGCATTAAGTGAGCGTTGGCCTTTTTGTATGGCTCTTTCACTCATAGCTCTCCTTCTAGCAACTGTTAATTGAAGAAAATCTGTTCCAGCCTCATCCAGCAGCATTCCCATAGCACCTGCTCCAGTTTCCAGAGGAATTTCACAGGCCGCGCAGCGGAGACGTCGGGCCAGTAGAAAAGAGATAGACGGCAGCCGTGAACGGAGAGAGAGTAGTGGGAGAAGGAGTCGTCTGAGGAACAGGGAGAGGAGACTGGCAGTCAGTAGACAGAAAACAGCATTTGAGACAAAACTTGCCGACGGAATATGAGACACAGGCAGTGCATTTCACAACAAAAGGCTTTTCATATTTCCTCGCCATAGTCTTCATAGAATTAGACTGAAGCAGAGCAATAAAGATACAGTATACATAGCGGTGGGAAGTAGGGGTGCTGAGGGTACTGTATCACCCTCTGCAAAATCAGAAGAAAAAAAATTGTACAGTACCAGTCAAAAGTTTGGACACCTACTCATTCCAGAGTTTTTCTTTATTTTGACTATTTTCTACATTGTAGAATAATAATGAAGACATCAAAACTATGAAATAACACATATGGAATCATGTAGTAACCAAAAAAGTGTTAAACATATCAAAATATATTTTATATTTGAGATTCTTCAAAGTAGCCACCCTTTGCCTTGATGACAGCATTGCACACTCTTTGCATTCTCTCAACCAGTGTCATGAGGTAGTCACCTGCAATGCCTTTCAATTAACAGGTGTGCCATGTTAAAAGTTAATTTCCTTCTTAATGCGTTTGAGCCAATCAGTTGTGTTGTGACAAGGTAGGAGTGGTATACAGAAGATAGCCCAATTTGGTAAAAGACCTAGTGGATATTATGGCAAGAACAGCTTAAATAAGCAAACAGAAACGACAGTCAATCATTTCGTTAAGACACAAAGGTCAGTCAATTTTCAAGAACTTTAAAAGTTTCTTCAAGTGCAGTCGCAAAAACCATCAAGCGCTATGATGAAACTGTCTCTCATGAGGACCGCCACAGGAAAGTAGACCCAGAAATCCCTCAGCTGCAGAGGATAAGTTCATTAGAGTTACCAGCATCAGAAATTGCTGCCCAAATAAATGCTTCACAGAGTTCAAGTAACAGACACATCTCAACATCAACTGTTCAGAGGAGACTGCGTGAATCAGGCCTTCATGGTGGAATTGCTGCAAAGAAACCACTACCAAAGGACACCAATAAGAAGAAGAGACTTGCTTGGAACAAGAAACACGAGTAATGGACATTAGACCAGTTTAAATCTGTCCTTTGGTCTGATGAGTCCAAATTTGAGATTTTTGGTGTGTCGCTGTGTCTTTGTGAGACGCAGAGTAGGTGAACGGATGATCTCCGCATGTGTGGTTCCCACCGTGAAGCATGGAGGAGGAGGTGTGATGGTGCTTTGCTGGTGACACTGTCTGTGATTTATTTAGAATTCAAGGCACAATTAACCAGCATGCCTATCACAGCATTCTGTAGCAATACGCCATTCCATCGGGTTTGCGCTTAGTGGGACTATAATTACTTTTTTAACAGAACAATGACCCAAAACACACCTCCAGGCTGTGTAAGGGCTATTTGACCAAGAAGGAGAGTGATGGAGTGCTACATCAGATGACCTGGCCTCCACAAGCACCTGACCTCAACCCAATTGAAATGGTTTGGGATGAGTTGGACTGCAGAGAAGGAAAAGCAGCCAACAAGTGCTCAGCATATGTGGGAACTCCTTCAAGACTATTGAAAAATCATTCCTCATGAAGCTGGTTGAGAGAATGCCAAGAGTGTGCAAAGCTGTCATCAAGGCTGTCACATCTGTTTCACCTGTCTTTGTGCTTGTCTCCACCCCCCTCCAGGTGTCGCCCATCTTCCTTATTATCCCCAGTGTATTTATAGCTGTGCTCTCTGTCTATTGCCAGTTCGTTTTGCTTCGTCAAGCCTACCAGAGTTTTTCCCATGCTCCTGTCTTTCTCTAGTTCCTGTTCTCTAGTTTTCCCGGTTTTAACCATTCTGCCTGCCCTGACCCTGAGCCTGCCTGCCGTTCTGTATCGATTGGACTCTGGATTACTGACCTTGACCTGCCGTTTGTCAGCCCCCGTTTTTGTAAAACTTTTGTTACTTCGAAACTGTCTGCATCTGGGTCTTCTCCTGAGCCTTGACAGTACAAACTGGCCATGATGGACCCAGCAGACTCAGACCAGCTCCGCAACACCTCCCAAGGAGCCTCCATTGGTTGGCACAAGGAGTTCCAGACCTTGGGGCGGCAGGTAGCCTAGTGGTTAGAGCGTTGGACTTGTTACCGATAGGTTGCCAGATCGTAATCCCCGAGCTGACAAGGTAAAAACTGTGTTTTTCTGCCCCTGAACAAGGCAGTTAACCAAATGTTCCTAGGCCGTCATTGAAAATAAGAATTTGTTCTTAACAGACTTGCCTAGTTAAATAAAGGTAAAATAAAATAAAAATTGGTCGAACACTATTGCCGCTTGTTGAACACATTGCTGGAGCAATTCCGCAGGTTGTCTGTCAGGCAGCCTACCACGACTGTAACCTCCCAGCCCCTCAGTAACTCGGCTGTTAGCAGCGTGGCCACCCCAGTTCCCCAAGAACCCCGCGTACCTCCCCTGGAACGCGTCGCTGGAGAGTCTGGTCCTTGTTGGGCGTTTCACGCGAAGTGTTCTCTCATCATCGAGCTGCAGACGTCCTCTTTCCCCTCGAACCGCTCGAAGATCGCGTACCTCATCACGCTGATGTCCGGAAGGGTTTTCGCCTGGGCTACGGCCGTGTGGGAACAACAGTATGCTTCAGTCTGGAGGAGTTTGTGGCGGAGGGAAGGTTTTCGATTCTCTGGGAGAGGCTGCCCGGAAGTTACTCCAGCTTTGGCAAGACTCCGGCAATGTGGTAGACTATGCAGTGGATTTCTGCACGTTGGCAGCTGAGAGTGCTTGGAACCCGTAACCGCTGAGCGGCTATGGGTACGTAGGAAGGAGAGGAGGTCCAATCGACCTCGCCTCCGAGGCATCCCGAATGTCTCCATGGCCGAGAGGACTCGAGGCTAGCTGAGTTCCCCCGAGAGTCTCCAAAGTCTGCCGATTTACCTCTTCCCGAACTGATGCAACTAGGCAGAGAGAGGCTGTCCCCAGCCGAACGTCTTTCCACCGGCTTCACACGAAGAGTTGTATTGCGGAACTACTGGTCATTTAGTGTCCTCCTGTCCACTAAAAGACCAGGCTCACCAGGTAGGGGCGAGTACTCTGGTGGTCCATATGGAGAATTTTTCCTCTCCCCTTACTCTCCGGGTACTCCTCAACTCTGGGGCTGATGAGAGTTTTATAGACGCTACCCTGGCGTCTGAGCTAGGCATCCCCACTCAGCCCCGTTCCATTCCCATGGATGTTAGAGCGTTGGACGGGGCCAGGTCACCCGCAATATCACTCCCATCAATCTACGAGTGTCATGGAATCACAGCGAGGCAATTCAATTCATGCTAATTAAGTCTCCTCAGGTTCCCGTGATATTAGGATTCTCTTGGCTCCAGCGATACAATCCCTTAATAAACTGGACTGCTGGTGCCATCATGGGCTGGATCCCATTCTATCATGCCCATTGCCTGAAGTCAGCGCAGGACATCTTCCTGTGGGCTCGAAAGTTGCCCCGGGCCTCTTTCATTCCCGCGGAGTACCAGGACCTCCGGGAGGTTTTCAGTAACGTCTGGTCCACTTCACTTCCTCCGCACTGACCCTATGACTGCGGGATCAACCTTCTCCCAGGCACCACACCACCCTGGGGATCTCTGTCGGGTCCAAGGCTATCGAGACCTACATCGAGGACTCCCTAGCTGCAGGGTGTATCCATCCTTCTGCCTCCGCCGCCTGCGCAGGGTTCTTCTTTGTGGAGAAGAAGGACAAAACCCTGCGCCCGTGCATTGACTACCGGGGTCTCAATGACATCACGGTGAAGAACCGCTACCAACTACCATTAATCGCCTTGGTCTTCGAGCTGTTCCAGGTGGCCACCGTTTTCGCGTAGTTGGACCTGTGGAACGCCTGCCACCTGGTGTGGATACGGAAAGGGGACGAGTGGAAGACTGCCTTCAACACAGCCAGCAGTTACTACAAATATCTGGTCATGCCATTTGGCCTTACCAACACCCCAGCTGTGTTCCAGGCCCTAGTTAATGACGTTCTCCTGCGACATGTTGAACCAGTTCGTCTTCGTCTACCTCGACAACATCCTCATTTTCTCCCACTCAGCCCAAGAACATGTGCTCCATGTCCGACAGGTCCTCCAGCTCCTGCTGGGAAACCAGCTTTTTGTGAAAGCGGAGAAATTAGAATTTCGTTGCTCCACCATCCCCTTCCTTGGTTACATCATCGCTGCAGGGAATGTACAGATGGATCCGATAAAGGTGAGAGCTGTTGTGGATTGGCCCCAGCCTATGTCCAGAGTGCAGCTGCAACGTTTCCTGGGAATTTCCTACTTTTATCGCCGCTTTATCCGGGGTTACAATGCCCTGGCTTCCCCCTGTCTACACTCACCTCTCCCAATATTCCGTTCATGTGGTCCCCAGCTGCTGACCGGGCGTTCCTGGACCTGAAGCACCGCTTCACCACAGCTCACATATTGGTTCATCCTGACGTGTCCCGTCAGTGCGTGGTGGAGACCGATGCTTTGGATGTCAGAGTGGGGTCTGTCCTGTTCCAGCATTCTGCCCTGGACCTCAAGTTACATCCCTGCACCTTCTCCCATCGCCTCAACACCAAGGAGAGGGATTACGATGTGGGGAATCGTGAGCTTCTCCCGGTGAAGATGGCGTTGGAGGAGTGGAGTCACTGGTTGGAGCGGGCGGAACAGCCGTTCATTGTGTGGACGGATCACAAGAACATGGAATATCTCCGCACTGCCTAGCGTCTCAATTCCAGGCAAGCTAGGTGGGCCCTGCTTTTCACCCGGTTTAACTTCTCCCTCTCCTACCGACCGGGATCCAAGAATAACAAGCCGGAAGCGCTGTCACGCCCCTATATCCCTGCAGCTACACCCTTGGACCCTGAGACCATCCTTTCCACCTTGTGTCTGGCGATGGCACTCAGCTGGGGAATTCCCAGCCGATAAGGGGGCCAGATAGCCAGATGTTTGTTCCTGACGCTGTCCGCCCCTTGGTCCTGGAGTGCCCCCACTCCTCCAGAGTTACCTGCCACCCGGGCTTCCGTCAGACCCTCACCTTTGTACGGCAATGCTTTTGGTGGCCTTTCATGGTCCCGGGCGTTCCGCGTTCGTCGCCGCCTGCATGATCTGTTCGCAGAACAAGACTCCTCGGCAAGCTCATTCAGCCACTACCTGTTCCTCATATCCCTGTCCCTCACATATCCCTGGACTTCGTCACGGGTCTCCCCCCATCTGATGGCAACACTGCCATCCTGACTGTAGTAGACCGGTTTTCCCCAAGCTACCCTATGCCAAAGAGACGGCCTAGCTTATGGTGCAGCACGTCTTACGGATTCATGGACTCCCAGTGGACATGGTCTCCGACTGGGGTCCTCAGTTCTTGTCCTGGAAGGTGCTCTGCACATTCATTGCGTCGTCGGCCAGCGTGTCCGCCAGGTTCCACCCTCAGTCCAACAGCCAGTTGGAGCAAGTCAATCAAAACCTGGAGACGACTCTTCGCCCGCAACACCCTCCCCTGCTCTGCCACCGGGCTCTCGCCTTTCGAGTGTTTCCTGGGTTATCAGCCCCCGCTCTTCCTGGAGCAAGAGGAAGACGTCGGCATTCTCTCGGCCCAGTTGTTTGTCCACCACTAGTCGGCTGTTCTCAAGACTACCTCGTAGTATCGGAGTCAAGCAGATTGCCACCTGACTCCGGCCCCCCAGTATCGTCTCAGGCAGAGGGTATGGCTTTTCACCCGAGATCTGCCCCTTCGGGTGGAGTCCCGCAAACTTTCCCCCATTTTAAAATTGTCCCTTTCCCCATCTCCAAGATCATTACCCCTCTGTTGTTCATCTTCTGTTGCCCCGTACCCTCTGTATACATCCCACTTTTCATGTGTCTAGGATTAAACCCATGTCTCACAGCCATTTGTCTCCTGTTTGGTTACCACATGATTCCATATGTGCATTTCATAGTTTTGACGTCTTCACGATTATTCTACAATGTAGAAAATAGTAAAAATAAAGAAAACCCCTCGAATGAGTAGGTGTGTCCAAACTTTTGACTGGTTATATATATATATATATAACCAGTCAAAAGTTTGGACACACCTACTCTTTTATTTATATATATATATATACATACACTGCTCAAAAAAATAAAGGGAACACTTAAACAACACAATGTCACTCCAAGTCAATCACACTTCTGTGAAATTAAACTGTCCACTTAGCAAGCAACACTGATTGACAATAAATTTCACATGCTGTTGTGCAAATGGAATAGACAAAAGGTGGAAATTATAGGCAATTAGCAAGACACCCCCAATAAAGGAGTGATTCTGCAGGTGGTGACCACAGACCACTTCTCAGTTCCTATGCTTCCTGGCTGATGTTTTGGTCACTTTTGAATGCTGGCAGTGCTCTCACTCTAGTGGTAGCATGAGACGGAGTCTACAACCCACACAAGTGGCTCAGGTAGTGCAGCTCATCCAGGATGGCACATCAATGCGAGCTGTGGCAAGAAGGTTTGCTGTGTCTGTCAGCGTAGTGTCCAGAGCATGGAGGCGCTATCAGGAGACAGGCCAGTACATCAGGAGACGTGGACGAGGCCGTAGGAGGGCAACAACCCAGCAGCAGGACCGCTACCTCCGCCTTTGTGCAAGGTGGAGCACTGCCTGAGCCCTGCAAAATGACCTCCAGCAGGCCAAAAATGTGCATGTGTCTGCTCAAACGGTCAGAAACAGACTCCATGAGGGTGGTATGACGGTCCGACGTCCACAGGTGGGGGTTGTGCTTACAGCCCAACACCGTGCAGGTCGTTTGGCATTTTCCAAAGAACACCAAGATTGGCAAATTCGCCACTGGCGCCCTGTGCTCTTCACAGATGAAAGCAGGTTCACACTGAGCACATGAGCACATGTGACAGACGTGACAGAGTCTGGAGACGCCGTGGAGAACTTTCTGCTGCCTGCAACATCCTCCAGCATGACCGGTTTGGCAGTGGGTCAGTCATGGTGTGGGGTGGCATTTCTTTGTGGGGCCGCACAGCCCTCCATGTGCTCGCCAGAGGTAGCCTGACTGCCATTAGGTACCGAGATGAGATCCTCAGAGCCCTTGTGAGACCATATGCTGACACATGCACATTTGCGGCCTGCTGGAGGTCATTTTGCAGGGCTCAGGCAGTTCTCCACCTTGCACAAAGGCGGAGGTAGCGGTCCTGCTGCTGGGTTGTTGCCCTCCTACGGCCTCCTCCACGTCTCCTGATGTACTGGCCTGTCTCCTGATAGCGCCTCCATGCTCTGGACACTACGCTGACAGACACAGCAAACCTTCTTGCCACAGCTCGCATTGATGTGCCATCCTGGATGAGCTGCACTACCTGAGCCACTTGTGTGGGTTGTAGACTCCGTCTCATGCTACCACTAGAGTGGGAGCACCGCCAGCATTCAAAAGTGACCAAAACATCAGCCAGGAAGCATAGGAACTGAGAAGTGGTCTGTGGTCACCACCTGCAGAATTAGTCCTTTATTGGGGGTGTCTTGCTAATTGCCTATAATTTCCACCTTTTGTCTATTCCATTTGCACAACAGCATGTGAAATTTATTGTCAATCAGTGTTGCTTGCTAAGTGGACAGTTTGATTTCACAGAAGTGTGATTGACTTGGAGTTACATTGTGTTGTTTAAGTGTTCCCTTTATTTTTTTGAGCAGTATATATATATATATATATATATATATATATATATATATATATATATATATATATATATATATATAGCGGTGGGAAAAGTACCCAATTGTCATACTTGAGTAAAAGTAAAAGATACATTTACCAAATAAATATATGGGGGATTGGAAATGCAGAAAATGACTTTGTTGCTTCCATTAATCTATCCGCAATATTAAAGTTGATCCACCCCCTGAATAATAAAAATAAATAAATTAAACCAAAAATACCTTAATAGAAAATGACTCAAGTAAAAGTGAAAAAAAACAAACAGTAAAATACCACTTGAGTAAAAGTCTAAAAGTATTTGCTTTTAAATATACTTGAGTATCAAAAGTAAAAATAATAAAAAATTGCTTATATTAACCAAACGGCACAATTTTCTTGTTTTTGTTAATTTACGGATACCCAGGGGTTTCACTCCAACACTCATACATAATTAGCAAATTAAGCATTTGTGTTTAGTGAGTTCGCCAGATCAGTGGCAGTAGGGATGACCAGGGATGTTATCTTGATAAGTGAGTGAATTGGACAATTTTTCTGTCCTGCTACGCAATTAAAGTGTAATGAGTACTTTTGGGTGTCAGAAAAAATGTATGGGAGTAAACATTACAATATTTTCTTTAGGAATATAGAAAAATAAAAGTAAAAGTTGTCAAAAATATAAATAGTAAAGTACAGATACCCCAAAAAACGACTTAAGTAGTACTTTAAAATATTTTTACTTTGACTGACAGTTGTGACTGACCATTTGACTGACCATTCTTGACAGTACTGCAGACAATAGTCTCCTCCTCCCTGCGGTTTCCTCTGGCCTGATTAGTCGGAGGCTGGGTGTTGATCCCACCCCTTCGCATCCACAGCTGGAGGGTGAAATGGTCTCCGGATACGGCCGCGGCAATAGAGTCGGGTACCATGGCAACGTGGGTGGAGCCATTGAAGGAGAACACCAGGGACGAATCAGAAGAAGGGAGGGTGGGCAAGGCTGAGGTCCAATTGGCTGCTGGGGACGGGGGCGGGAGTAAGTCCACTTCACCTCTCACAGCACCTGGTGAGACAGGAGTGAAATCATGAATGACATACTGTACAACCCTAGCCTTGGTAAAGGCCTTAGAAGCATTAAGTATTTTGGGACTGTCTGTGGTTAATGTGCTTGTTTCAGGTTGGGAGTTCAAACCCCCCTTCTGACTCACTCCAATGTTGCTGCATAACTCTACTTACTAACTCTAAACACGTTAATGCCTTAACAAGCTGACTTTTGGACTCAATAAATGTAAGCTGATATTGTGAGCTCAAAGAATATCAGGGACTGTACTCTCCCAAAATGCATGAATGCATTACTTAATTTCATTTATGCACACACCACAAATGCAAGGTATTTTTCTGCTTATGTGGCAAATAGGACTAAAACCTATGTGACTTGAGCATGCTCCATTCCAATCTTCAAATAGTCACACATTATTATCCCAAAGATTGAGTCCATCATGAATAGCCCAGACTCAAGAAGTGCTCACCACAGAGTCTGCGCACTGATCGGTCTGAGTAGCTGTCCCTGTCACATCCCTTCCCAATATGGCCAGTCTGCAGCTCTACGGTGGCCTGGATGTTCCACACAGTCTCTTCGCAGGTCTCCAGGTGCAAACTGGGGAACAGGGGAATGCTGCCTGACCCGGGGGTATACTCCACCCGCTTCGACCAGCCTGAAAACCAACAGAGAAAGTAAACCATCAAAATACAGTGCATTAGGAAAGTATTCAGACCCCTTTTCCACATTTTGTTATGTTTCATTACAATTATTCCTCATCAATCGACACACAATACCCCATAATGACAAAGTTAAAATAAGTTTCTATTTTTTTGTTGCAAAAATAAATACAAATTAAAAAAGAACTACCTTTTTTACATAAGTATTCTGACCCTTTGCTATGAGACTTGAAATTGAGCTCAGGTGCATCCTGTTTTCATTAATCATCCTTGAGATGTTTCCACAACTTGGAGTCCATCTGTGGTAAATTCAATTGATTCGACATGATTTGGAAAGACACACCCCTGTCTATATAAAGGTCCCACAGTTGACAGTGCATGTCAGAGCAAAAATCAAGCCATGAGGTCGAAAGAATTGTCCGTAGAGCTCCGGGACAGGATTGTGTCGAGGCACAGATCTGCGGAAGGGTACCAAAACATTTCTGCAGCATTGAAGTTCCCCAAGAACACAGTGGCCTTCATCATTCTTAAATTGAAGAAGTTTGGAACCATCAAGGCTCTTCCTAGAGCTGGCCGCCCGGCCATACCGATCAATCGGGGGAGAAGGGCCTTGATGGTCATGATGGTCCTGAGAACCTGATGGTCACTCTGACAGAGCTCCTCTGTGGAGACGGGAGAACCTTCCAGAAGGAAAACTATTTTTGCAGCACTCTACCAATCAGGCTGGTAGAGTGTCCAGACAGTAGCCACTCCTCAGTATAAGGCACATGAAAGCTCGCTTGGAGTTTGCCAAAAGCCACCGAAAGAACTCTAAGAAACAAGATTTTCTGGTCTGATGAAACCAAGATTGAACTCTTTGGACTGAATGCCAAGTGTCATTTCTGGAGGAAACCTGGCACCATCCCTACGGTGAAGCATGGTGGTGGCAGCATCATGCTGTGGGGCTGTTATTCAGCGGCAGGGACTGGGAGACTAGTCAGGATCGAGTGAAAGGTGAATGTAGCAAAGTACAGAGAGATCCTTGGCGAAAACTTGTCTAAGCACACAGCTAAGACAACGCAGGAGTGGCTTCTGGTCTCGGAATGTCCTTGAGTGGCCCAGCCAGAGCCCGGACTTGAACCCGATCGAACAACTGTGCAGCAACGCTCCCCATCCAACCTGACAGAGCTTGAGAGGATCTGCAGAGAAGAATGGGAGAAACTTCCCAAATAAAGGTGTGCCAAGCTTGTAGCATCATACCCAAGAAGCAGTGACCTGTCATTCAGGGCAGCTTTGTTGCCTGTTTTGCATGTTATTTTGGCATTAATACGATGTCACATATCAGGTTGCAAAGTTTTATTATATTTTTTATAAAGCCGCATACAAACATGGTCTCTTTTTTGCTTTCTTGAGTAAGGCAGCTCCAAAATGCAGGTGTTTCAGACTAGCTCAGTGCTTTCTGTGGTGGTGGGTCAGCCAGCGGGAAGTACAGAGCGTAGGGGTTGGTAATGTTCTCTAGTTGCGCCGTGATTGGCTCAGTGTTCTGTCACTCATGGGGACACTACGTCACTGCAAAATCTACGGGGAGAGCTTGAAAATTCAACCCCTTTGGGTGCTGCTTAAAGATTTACTTTAGAAGTGCCCAACCAAGAAGGCACAAGGTCATTGGCTACAGATAAAATTACGTCAAATCATTTTATATCTACCGTAGCTTTGATTAGACTGATCATGTCAACATCATACTTTCAAAATCTTAGCAAGCAAGATAGACAAGCAGTCATCCTCCTGAATCAAGTCGACAATCTACTGGCAAATCCTGTTCATACCTTGTCATATGAAGATCCTTTTTTAATAAAACTTATTGGTGCTCATTGAATATAAACATTATACAACAAGTTGGAAATCGCAAATTTAACAATGAGTGGTTTGGAAGGAATCAGTGGCTAATTGCAAGCATTGCAAAGCCATCACTAGCCTGCTATTCAGAGGAGTGGGTGTGTGGTCCACGTCTGGGTTTAAGGGTCTCTTTTCCAAGCTTAAATGGATCAACATTCACATGCAACACCATTGGCCAGAAAAGGTTGAACACATTGGCCATGATGTCAATCCAGCATGACTTCTGCTGCATTCAAAACAACTGGAAACTCGGATCTTGGAAATGTTCAGTCAGTTTAAGAAAAAAACGAGCTCCGACTGGGAAAATACGTTTTGAACGGTCATCCAACTTAGAATTTTCAAGTCGGGAAGTTGGGCCTCTTTCTAGAGCTTGGGCCTGAAAATCACTGACGTCATGATTCAACCTTGTTTTTCACAGAGTTCCCAGTTATCGTGAAAGCACCATAAATCCAGAGAATGCCAGACTTTGATGACAAAGTTTGATGACAAAATTTCCTGTTCAAGTGAGCACAGCACAACAAGGTGAGTCCAAAAATGTATTGTATGCTGCTGCTTAAATGATGTAATATGCCAGGGAGATATGTATACTGTAGCCAAGAAAGTAATACTAAGTATATGTTGTGTAGTAAGCTGTTAGTAGCCCATGTGCCTCACCCTAATAATTTGGTCCCTTTCCCACTCATAATTTTGCCGACTGTTCTGATTAGTTGGTGCACATGTAGCCTACAGCCTGTTTAGGAGAAATGTCATCATCGAATATTGTAAGAGCTACTTAAATGCCCCTTTCATTTAAACAATTTTGGGGGAGTTTGCCCCAACAAGATTTGCATGCTAAAATCGCCACTGCCAAGAAAACTCAAGGCTGTAATCGCGTCTAAAGGTGCTTCAATAGTAAAGGGTGTGAATACTTGATATGTGATAGTTTTTTATTTTGAATGCATTTGCAAAAATGTCTAAAAAACAGTTTTTTGATATGTCATTATGGGGTATTATGTGTTAGATTCAGGGATAAAAAAAAACATATATTTTAGAATAAGGGTGTAAAGTAACAAAATGTGGAAAAAGTTAAGGGGTCTGAATACTTTCCGAAAGCACTGTACAAAAATTCTGTGTTGATGAGTCATTCATGTTAGGATAATTATGCTCTAAAGGCAGAGGTAAGTTGTGTCCCTCGACGATTCACACCAATTAAGTTATCAAGTAGCATTGTCATCTTTCACCATTTTCTCAATTGAAGTCTGCAAAATGTAACCCAACAATGTCCATTCTATATGCTACAGTATCATTTCAGACACTAATGTAGTTCCCACAAAGATACAGCCTGCGTCCCAAATTACACCCTATTCTCTATATACTGTAGTGCACTACTTTTGACGACAGGCCCTAGGGCTTTGTTCAAAAGTAGTGCACTATATAGGGAATAGGTCCATTCTACACTACCACTGAGGAGACAGATGAAGAAGTCATGAATAATGAGGGTGATGATGCGTTTAGTGTTATTGATTACCGATCCAGCCGGGTTTGCAGGACGGTTTGACCGTGACGACGACCTGGGCGTCGGCCTGAGCACGGTTCTTGCCACAGTCGAACGCGGTCACCCAGAAGGTGTGGACACGCTGGCGCTTCGAATCCAATGGCTCTGTGTTCTTAATGTTACCTAGGAGATGGGAAGAAAGGGATGGAGAGGGAGAGAGAGTTATGTACAGTACAATACAAAACACAGTCATTCACTCAAAAGCACAGCGTGAAAAGTATGCACTCTTATACACACACTCTCACCACACCAACGCGCGCACACACAGCAGACACACCAAAATTGTTCAGTGCAGTATATTCAAACGGAAAAGGAAACGACAAGGGAGGGAGAGAGAAGAGAGAACTAAAATAATGAATAAAAGACAGTTTCTTCTTATATCGAGAGACGAAGAGAGAATGTAAGATATGGGTGACGGAACCTGCACGACAGGCCCCAGACAATGCGAGACGGGGGAGAATGAAAGACTGCGAAAGCGAGGGATGAAAGAGAAATATAGAGGTAGAGTGGGAGAGAGAGAGAGACAATGACAATAACTAGGGCATTTAAACCGCCCGGGCTGAAACAAAAAGTCTCTGTGCTTCATCTGGGCCCAGCAGCCTGACCCATATATTAAAGGAACTTCTCATCCCCTGCAACCTCCTCCCCAGTCACTGCCAATTGTGCAAAGTCATGGTAAAAACCTGACTCCTGAGAAAATCTGCCTCAACCCTATTCTGTTGTCATGTTACAAAATGCCCGCTATCAATCTCCCACCAGTGGCCCGTCAATGGCAGTCTTGCAGACTGAAATCAAAGCCTTCTCCTCAGAGGAAGCATGCCTACAAGATCAACGGAAACACTAGACTAAGGCCTAACCCCCTGAACTTATTGTCCTCTGGGCTCTGTTCAAATAAACCTGCCCTAGCAATGTTGATGCATAAGCTTCGCTTACACAACTACTACCTAACCACACGTATGTTTTTCTGAAAACTACCCGTGAAGGCGGGAGTCAAACTGTGTTTCTTACAGCAAAAACACGCTGCAAATCTACTCATTGTGGTGCACAAGGAATGCTATAGCATAAACACGGCAAAATGGGTGAGCAAGATACTTGGAAATGGCTCAGGCCGGTGGAGGAGTGAGTGACTACTTAAGGGACCGGTCATTCTCTAGCAACGTACATAGCAACAAGACCAGCTGGAGACAATCAAAATAGAACAGGGAAATGAACTCGTATTTTTACAGATTGGTAGTCATCAACATGCTAACTGTTTTTTTCATCGGTGACAAGATGTCAACTCACACATTACATTCAATTTTATAGTATAAGAATCAAATAAATAAAATGTAAAAGACCAGAGCCATATATTTAGATAAAAATATTCTAAACGGCTCTGGTAAAGACTAGCCAGATCCTCGTTTATTTGTGGAAAACTGCTGTAAAGCCCAGCTCTGTTGTGGCAGCTGTAGTTCTCACCATCGTTATCGATGACAAAGGGAACGTTGGGGGTGATGATGTCGTAGAAGCAGATCTGGCTGTACTGCGGGGAGCAGTCTGCGTCGAGGGCCTCAACGCGCACGATGCGGTCGAACAGACGGCCTTCAGGGACGGAGGCCTCGTAGCGACGCTCCACGAACACTGGGGAGAACTCGTTTACGTCGTTCACACGTACATGCACCGTGGCCCTGAAAGAAAGAGAGAGAGAAAGAAAAATAGGAGAAAAGTAAAGAGCGTGACAAAGATGAAGGAAGAGAGGTCAATGCATACATAACTGCATGGTAATATAGTAATGTATGGATCAAGCATAGCAGTGACAAATACCCAAGGGTTAATCATTCTCCAAAATACAATAACCAGTATAACCTCTGACAACAACCCAATCCATTAAACCTATTTGACCTTTAGGGTAATGTAGTGTATCTCACTTGTGGGACTTCTTGCTGTTGGCTCCATCGGGGCCCTCTCCACAGTCATAGGCCTGGATGGTGAAGCTGTGCTCCCGCTGGCTCTCACAGTCCAATGGCTCTTTAGAGCGGACCAGGCCCTCCCCTGTCGAGCGGTCCAGAACCACTGCCTCAAACTGGACCGAACTGGATCCCGAGGGCCCATTGTGCACCCGGAAGCCACAGATCTCACCTGGAGGAGAGAGAGAGAGAGAGAGAAAGAGAGAGAGAGAAAAAGAAAAAGAGAGAGAGAGAGAGAGACAGCGAGAGAAAGAGAGAGCAACTCATTTTAGTACCAATTTAACTTCTAGTGACATTTTGATGATTTACATTGACGGATTTACTCAAATAGAGTCTTCAATGGCTAAAATAAACACCATGAAATTCAGTGATCTATTTCAATGAACCCCATGTGATGTTAAATGATCCAATCAATAATTTCATTGTCCCAGTTGGGAAATGTGTACCATAATGATTTCTGTGAGCACAGGGCATATAATGTTCCCAATGAATACAAATAATTGAATTTCACTTGGCTGTGGAGGACCAGTGTAGTACCCAGGAATAGAATTATACACCAACTATTGGGGCGGCCCTAAAAATAAAGGACAGGACAGATATGATTATTTTCCATGCTAATATTTGTAATGCTTATGGGAGTGCCCAGCTAAATCTTTTCGGTAGCGTTTTATTTTATGGTACTTGTTCCACTGGTATTGACCAAATTGTGTGGTAACAATGTGAACTTTCTGGCACAAATGATGGTGCTTCATAGGTTATTATTGTGTAATTACCATTTTACGCCATCCACTCTGATTTTAGGGTGGCATAACATGTTCAATTTCTAACAATTTCCCCTCTACAAAATGCTTAGTCACTGTAGGGGTATTGTGAGACTCGGTTTTCAATATGCTACCCGTGGCCATTGTAATCAATAGCAAATATGTTCCAAATGGCAATATGTTTTATGTTTATACTCGGTTTAATTAGTAAACACCCGATAATATTTCGACCGTAAAATACATTGCTACCATACTTTCAATGCTAATATTTTATAATGCTTATTATGTGGGAGAGTCCTGATTTGCTATCGGAGGACTGCCAAGTGGCCCCCCATCATTCTAACCATGCCTGTACTGTACCTGCGTAGTGCAGTGGAGCGTCTTTATCCAGGGCGAACAGTGGTGGGTTGAGAAGAACGGTGTTGTCGTTCTCCATGACGATACCCTGGTACTCCGTCTCGATCCATGGCTTGTGCTTATTGGCTGAACAGCAACACAGGAGACAAAAGGAGGCTTGGGTTAAATGGAGCAATTAGAAGGGGAAAAAAACATGGCTATTTGTAACACCCCATTACATGACCTGTGTGTGTGTGTGTGTGTGTGTGTGTGTGTGTGTGTGTGTGTGTGTGTGTGTGTGTGTGTGTGTGTGTGTGTGACCACAGATACACATACAGACATATGAAGACACACACAGACACACAGAAATGCACACACACTCAACCCCCACCCCCTAACACACAAATGTCAATCCACACCTTGCGTCAGTTGGCAACATAATTACACCTAGGCCGATTTCACCTTATCACACAGGGAGAGGCATATTGTACATATCAATCAGAACAGCCCAAGCAGCCGGCCCACAGGCTGCCTGCCCACTTCACTCACTGGCAAACGTGGACGTCCAAACTAAACAGGGAAAGTTTGCTGTGAAGCCACCCTCTAATTGCCAATTAATTATTCATTTTTCTCCAGAATGTTCACCCATATCAATCAAAGGCAGAGCTAACGAGCTGGAACGGTGACGATTTTACACTCAAACAATCAAAGACCAAAACAAAAGCCTGAGGGCTTTTATTTTAGACATGCCTCCCTCACTAGACCCTGAGATGATGACGTTAGACTCAGACAACGATGACAGAGCCACAGGACATGTTGTGTAGCAACCGCTCCGCTGTCTCAACAACCAAAACACTCTGGCTAATTATAACAATTAAAAATGCCAATCTGGCCTGAATCAATGTGAGATGAGAGTACTACAGAGTGGAAAGTAATTGTCCTCCAGTACTAGTCATCTCAAAGACGAGTGGCGTTCTCTCCTAGCCAGATGGGTGTACTGCAAATCAGGAGCAATGAGTTAGCCAGCTAACTTTGACAAAGAACCAGAAACAACAGTTGATTTTCTGGTTCATTAAGAGAGCTAAGCATACACCGCATTCGGGAAAGTATTCAGACCCATTCACTTTTTCCACATTGTTACGTTACAGCCTTATTCTAAAATGGATTAAATCATTCCCCCCCTCGATCAATCTACACACAATACCCCGTTATCACAAAGCAAAAACAGGTTTAAATTTTTTTGCAAACGTATGAAAGTTTTTAAAGTATTACTCAGTATTACTCAGCCTTTTACTCAGTACTTTGTTGAAGCAACTTTGTTGGCAGTGATTACAGCCTTGAGTCTTCTTGGTTATGACGCTACAAGCTTGGCACACATGTATTTGGGGAGTTTCTCCCATTCTTCTCTACAGATCCTCTCAAGCTCTGTCAGGTTGGAAGGGTAGCGTCGCTGCACAGCTATTTTCAGGTCTCTACAGAGATGTTCGTTTGGGTTCAAGTTTGGGCTCTGGCTGGGCCACTCAAGAACATTCATAGACTTGTCCCGAAGCCACTCCTGCGTTGTCTTGGATGTATGCTTAGGGTCGTTGTCCTGTTAGGGTCGTTGTCCTGTTGGAAGGTGAACCTTCGCTCCCAGTCTGAGGTCCTGAGCGCTCTGGAGCAGGTTTTCATCAATGATCTCTCTGTACTTTGCTCCGTTCATCTTTCCCTCGGTCCTGACTAGTCTCCCTGCCGCTGAAAAACATCCCCACAACATGATGCTGCCACCACCATGCTTCACCGTAGGGGGGGTGCCAGGTTAACTCCAGACGTGACGCTTGGCATTCAGGCCAAAGAGTTCAATCTTGGTTTCATCAGATCAGAGAATCTTATTTCTCATGGTCTGAGAGTCCTTTAGGTGCCAAGCTGGCTGTTGTGTGCATGAATGCCAGATGGAGTGGCTTCCGTCTGGCCACTCTACCAGAAAGGCCTGATTGGTGGAGTGCTGCATAAATGGTTGACCTTCTGGAATGTTCTCCCGTCTCCGCAGAGGAACTCTGGAGCCCTGTCAGAGCGGACAATCGGGTTCTTGGTCACCTCCCTGACCAAGGCCCTTCTCCCCCGATTGCTCAATTTGGCCGGGCGGACAGCTTTAGGAAGAGTCTTGGTGATTCCAAACTTCTTCCATTTAAGCATGATGGAGGCAACTGTATTCTTGGGGAACTTCAATGCTGCAGAAATGTTTTGGTACCCTTCCGCAGATCTGTGCCTCGACAAAATCCTGTCCCGGAGCTCTACGGACAATTCCTTTGACTTCATGGCTTGGTTTTTGCTCTGACATGCACTGGCAACTGTGTGACCTTATATAGACAGGTGTGTGCCTTTCCACATCATGTCCAATCAATTGAATTTTCCACTGGTGGACTCCAGTCAAGTTGTAGAAACATCTCAAGGGTGATCAATGGAAACAGGATGCACCCGAGCTCAATTTCGAGTCTCATAGCAAAGGGTCTGAATACTTACGTAAATAAGGTATCTGTTTTTTATTTTTAACAAATTTGCGAAAATGTCTAAAAACCTGTTTTCGCTTTGTCATTATGAGGCATCGTGAGTAGATTGATGTGAATAAAAAAAAATTAAATCAATTTTAAACAAGGCTGTAACGTAATGAAATGTAGAAAAAGTTAAGGGGTCTGATTACTTTCCTAATGCACTGTAGATATCCCACTGGGCACAGACATCAGCTCAACATCTAGTTTTGATGTACATTTGGTCGAGTTGTCAACTAACGTGAATTCAACGTGAAATAAACCAAACATTTCACCATGGATTTAGGTTAAAAGTTGGGTGAAAAAAAAATACTTAATTCCCTAACGTTAATTCCCTCCTAATCCAGTTTTCCACATTAATTTAACGTCATCACATTGATTTTTGTTGTTGAAATGACGTGGAAACAAAACTGATTCATCTAGTTTTTCCCCAGTGGGATGCATGTTTGGTTGTTGAGTCAATTAGACCATGTCCATAACAAGCTTATCTTTATAAAAACTAAAAATGTTTTTTAAGAGTATTCAGGCAAGTTAGCTGCCTTGATCTTGCTTTGTAGTACACCCTTTTGGTTGTGTGACCAGGCTGGTGAGTCATGCCCAGGCTAGTGTTCGCCATCCTCAATGGTTAATCTGATACGAACACTGCCTGTCCTCAAGATTCTGCTCTGTCCCTCTTATTGTCATTTATCTCTAACCCTCTCTCCCCGCCTGTCTCTCTTTCCCATTCCCTCCCTCTCTCCATCTCTCTGCAATACAGTATTAATCTGAACATCAGGGCTGCAGATTACACCCGGGATTACAGATTGAGAGACATCTCTTTCCATCTCTCTCACTTTCTCTCTCTCTCTCCACACAACATCCCATCGTTCTCTGCCCTTCCCTCACACGCTCTTATCTCTCTCACTGGCACTTGATTTAACGCACCACCTCTCTCTCTCTTCCTCTCCCCACCCGCCCTTCCTAACTATCTGACTGCTTGTCTGTCACAGACGCTGCGTCTCCGTTTCTCTTTCCTTGGACCGACTCCTTTTGCTCCCCCATCACTGCTGCTCCCCTTCTCTCCTTCCCACTTCGGTCTCCCTGTCTTTCAGCGTCACTCCCCTTCTCTCCCCCCTCCCTCGCCCTCGCTGACGTCCTTCGGCCCCCACTCTGTCCATTTCAGTCTAATTCAAAGTCTCCAGCGTGATAATCACTGGAGCAATGTTGGCAAATCAAGAGTCATGGCTATCCACGGTGATCTAGCTCAGAGAAGAAGATTGATCCTCCTTGGAATGTCATGCTGTCAATTACACACAGAATCACATACGGCAACATCACCACATTGAGCAAAATACATACATACATACATACATACATACATACTACATGCAGGACAACACTCTAAAATGGTGATGTGTATGTAATCACACATTACAGACATATAATGTGATATATTATGACGTTGAGCACAGTGAGTGGATATATGATTGAATTCCCTCTAGTTTAGGGGGCAGCAACCAAAGGGCCCTGGCCATGAGCATGACTACAGATATCTGGGCTTTCATGGCAATAGAGAAAAACATTATTTCAGCGGTTCTCACAATTAACAGTCAAAAGGAAAGGAAACTGACCTTTGTTGCCACTGGCAACCGAAGTCAAGCAAAGGAGGAGGAAGGAGAGACAACTCATTCTGTCCATCTGAGGGAGGAAAGGAAAGGTAGAAGGGAGGAGGGAAGAGGAATACAGTACATGCAGGGGCGTCAAACTCCTTCCACGGAGGGCCGAGTGGGCTGATTCTTGGTTTCTCCTTTCAATTAAGACCTATACAACCAGGTGTGGTGAGTTCCTAACTAATCAGTGACCTTAATTCATCAATGAAGTACTGGGGAGGAGACACTCGGCCCGCCGCAGAATGAGTTTGACACATTAAACCGACCAGCACTGGAAGATAGACTGAGGTGTAGAGAATATAGACTAGACATGCCAGGACAGACAAATACACATCAGTAAAAATCCTAATACATTCAGCATACATTCAACGGAATCTTCCGGCGCTATACTTTCACCTCATACAGAATACAGACGAATAACGCATAATAACAAAAGCCCAGTAAAAAGACAGCACATGGACCCAGGTCCTGGTAGTGAATTGGCACATTAAAATGGTACAATAAAATGGAGCATTAGACTGAATCAAAACAAACTGGCGTGCATAATAAAAAGCTGTAACGTATAGCCCAGTAGTGTCTAGTTATGCGGTTGATCATTATGAGAAGGTAAATGATACAGTGATGTTATAGCCTATACAGGCCAATGTGCTGCCTATGCACGCACCTACTCGTTGCCTGTGTGGGTGTGTTTAGGCTTTGGTGTCCGTGCCAGTAGGCTGACACGGTTTCCAAAATGATTCCATGGGCTATTGAGCCGTTATTGGCATCACGATACCCACATTCTACCATTCACTGCCATGCGTAAAATCGAAGCCCATCTAGGCCTAGGCCCAAATACTAAATCAAAACTAAAAACTTAAACGAGACTGTGTAGAGGGGCGTACAATATATATTCTGCTCAAAATTAGTTAACACAGGTTGTTCAAGGCTACACAGAGGTGATGCAGACATGCGTTTATGCGACAATAACTAATCGATTCTATACCCCATATTGATTGATAGGTGCATCAATTGGCACCATACGCCAGCAGATCTATATTTTGGACCCTTAAAAAATATTGTCAAAGACATTGACACTGGTTACAATCAAAAACATAAGAAAGCCGCTGTCAATTTCACATTACCGTGGTGAGTGCGAGGTGTTTTGGTACCCAACGCTAACCCTCGTAGCATCCGTGCTTCTGCAGCTCAGCTATCCTCCGACGCAAAGAATCTAAAGCGCAGGTAACGGGATTTCATACACAGATCTCTTAAAGATGCTCAAATGTGTACGCCTCGGTTTTATGCAAGACAGTGATACGAACGGATAGTATCTCAATACCGATGTCCTTGTTTTCGGCAGACGTTGTATGAAGGGGGAAAAACGATGGGAATAGAACGCTGACGTCCCCTCCCTCTCCGTGTTTCTTAACCCGCCCACACTGCGTCCTCTCTCCTCTCAGCTCCAGCTCCAATTCTAGCTCCCTGGAAAAATTGCACTGTTCTCTCTGTTTATTGAATCCACCATGAGGATGTTGGGGCCAACGCATGATTTTACTCATTTCAGCGCAACAGAATATATTTTTGTTGTCTACATGTAGTGACTGACAGCTGGGGGCACTCTTATTAACAGCCACTACCTTTCCCCGCCCTGACTGCAAAATGACGTCATATCACCCCTTTTGCCAGACAGCGTGTACACACACCAGTGGAGGAAAAGTACTCAATTGTCATACTTGAGTAAAAGTATAGACACCTTAATAGAAAGTGACTCAAGTCACCCAGTAAAATACTTGAAAAGTATTTGGTTCTAAATATACTTAAGTATCAAAAGTAAATGGAATTGCTCAAATATACATGTATAAATAATTTAAAATTCCCTAATATTAAGCAAACCAGACACCACTAATTTCTTGTTTTTAAAATGTACAGATAGCCAGGGATACACACTAACACATAAATCACAAACAATGCATGTGTTTAGTGAGTCAGCCAGATCAGAGGCAATAGGGATGACCATGTGTTCTCTTGATAAGTGTGAAAATTTGACCATTTTCCAGTCTTAAGCACTCAACATGTAACAAGTACTTTTGGGTGTCAGGGAAAATGTATGGAGTAAAAAAATACATGATTTTCTTTAGGAGTGTAGTGAAGTAAAAGTTGTCAAACATAAATAGTAAAGCAAAGTAGATACCCCCCAAAAACCAACTTAAGTACTTCACACCACTGACAAACACTTCTTTGGTTTTTAAAATCCAGCATTTTAATGAACATTACAAAAAATGTATTTAAAATTCTTTTTCCCCCCCCCATTTCTCTTTTCCTTTGTACATTTGGTAGCAATAAGGCAAAAAAGTAGTCTCTGGAATAACAATTAATTCACATCAATTAATTATTACCACAAGTAAAAATATTATTAGAATCTGGGTTGTTGCTACAGTGAGTCACTGCTCTCCCAATGTGTCTCTGCATTGGAAAGGATAGCGGTAGATGTAGGAACAGAGTATCTGACAGGTCAAACATTCTAGATCTGACCTTGCGTCAGTGGTTAGGGCGAAGTTGTACCAAGTCCTAAGAAAGATCGAGGAAGGTGCTCGATCTCGCTGGAGACCACTTGTGATGCTGCTGACATTGGTATGGTGATGTCACTCAATGTAAAAGTGGTGGTTTTGGTTACCTGTTGTTTTAGTTGTGAGTTTGTGTTCCAGTTTGTTCAGAGACAGCCAGAAGGGTGTGGGGTGGCAATGGAGTGAGAGGATGGCAGACAGAGGAGGAAAAGGTAATGAGGAGAGGGAGATGGGGAAGAGGAGAGCATTGAAATCCCTTCACGGAATCTTATCCAAAGCTACAAAATGGTTGATCGTAAAACCCTCCTAAAATAGCTATAAAATCCAGTCTCGTCACGAAATAACAGAAACAAAATCTGAATTGAAACCAGAATAAATGTAAAAACATTAGTTGATAATACAAGGCCATTTTCGAGTCACGTGTTAGTGTGTACAGTGCTTCTTGTGTGTGAGTGTTGGCCAATGAAAACACTCCTCCCCAAAATATATAATTCTCGTCAGAGCAGCAATCCTTGGTTTTTTGTTCTCTCAACAAAATTAATCTTTACATTAAATCTGAAAGTGCCATAAACATTTCTGTTGTGCCTGAACCATAGCCATGTCTGTGCAGGCTCTATATACACGGAGTAGAGAAAACATTAGGAACACCCGCTCTTTCCATGACAGACTGACAAGGTGAATCAAGTGAAAGTTAAGATCCCTTATTTATGTCACTTGTTAAATTCACTTCGATCAGTGTAGATGAAGGGGAGGAGACAGGACAAAGAAGGATTTCTAAGCCATGGATTGTGTGTGTGCCAATTCAGACGAAAGATTTAAGTGCCTTTGAACGGGGTATGGTAGTATGTGCCAGGCGCACCGGCTTTTGTCAAGAACTGCAACGTTGCTGGGTTTTTCACGCTCAACAGTTTTCTACGTGTATCAAGAATGGTCCACCACCCAAAAGGACATCCAGTCAACTTGACACAACCGTGGGAAGCATTGGAGTCAACATGGGCCAGCATCCCTGTGGAATGCTTTCGACACCTTGTAGAGTCCATGCCCGACGAATTGAGGCCGGGGAGGGGTGCAACTCAATATTAGGATGTTTCGTATACACCATGTATATGGACTTGAGGGGAGGGTTGAAACAGGAAGAGAGATCATAAAACAGAGCCACCTACGGATCCAGAGCCCGTGAGTGGCGAGTGCAATATTCTGTGTATACAAGACTTCAGTCTCTCAAGTTTTCTAAAATCAAGAAAACAATTATGATTGGCTCATAATGGTTATTTCCTGTACCTTTAACTCCCTGGTCTCAAAAAAACGTGCGTCCTGTCCAAAACACTAAAATAAATAGAAAGAAAAATGTGTACACAAATAATATTAAAGGCTTTAAAATATTTTCTGATCCGCTCCTAGTTAAAAGTCACAGTTCCCTTCAGTCACATCCTGGGTGGAGATTCAGCCAGAGACCTGAGAGAGAAAAGAGAGTGATTAGTTGGTGACTTTTCCCCCATACAAAAAGTGCTTTGAGCATGTGATGGAAAAGCACTATATAAATCCAATCCATCATCATAAATTAACTGCTCAAAAAAGTAAAGGGAACACTTAAACAACACAATGTAACTCCAAGTCAATCACACTTCTGTGAAATCAAACTGTCCACTTAGGAACCAACACTGATTGACAATAACTTTCACATGCTGTTGTGCAAATGGAATAGACAACAGGTGGAAATTATAGGCAATTAGCAAGACACCCCCAATAAAGGAGTGGTTCTGCAGGTGGTGACCACAGACCACTTCTCAGTTCCTATGCTTCCTGGCTGATGTTTTGGTCACTTTTGAATGCTGGCGGTGCTCTCACTCTAGTGGTAGCATGAGACGGAGTCTACAACCCACACAAGTGGCTCAGGTAGTGCAGTTCATCCAGGATGGCACATCAATGCAAGCTGTGGCGAGAAGGTTTGCTGTGTCTGTCAGCGTAGTGTCCAGAGCATGGAGGCGCTACCAGGAGACAGGCCAGTACATCAGGAGACGTGGACGAGGCCGTAGGAGGCCAACAACCCAGCAGCAGGACCGCTACCTCCGCCTTTGTGCAAGGAGGAGCACTGCCAGAGCCCTGCAAAATGACCTCCAGCAGGCCACAAATGTGCATGTGTCTGCTCAAACGGTCAGAAACAGACTCCATTAAGGTGGTATGAGGGCCCGACATCCACAGGTGGGGGTTGTGCTTACAGCCCAACACCGTGCAGGATGTTTGGCATTTGCCAGAGAACACCAAGATTGGCAAATTCGCCACTGGCGCCTTGTGCTCTTCACAGATGAAAGCAGGTTCACACTGAGCACGTGACAGATGTGACAGTCTGGAGACGCCATGGAGAACGCTCTGCTGCCTGCAACATCCTCCAGCATGACCGGTTTGGCGGTGGGTCAGTCATGGTGTGGGGTGGCATTTCTTTGTGGGGCCGCACAGCCCTCCATGTGCTCGCTAGAGGTAGCCTGACTGCCATTAGGTACCGAGATGAGATCCTCAGACCCCTTGTGAGACCATATGCTGGTGCGGTTGGCCCTGGGTTCCTCCTAATGCAAGACAATGCTAGACCTCATGTGGCTGGAGTGTGTCAGCAGTTCCTGCAAGAGGAAGGATTTGATGCTATGAACTGCCCCGCCCGTTCCCCAGACCTGAATCCAATTGAGCACATCTGGGACATCACGTCTCGCTCCATCCACCAACGCCACACCACAGACTGTCCAGGAGTTGGCGGATGCTTTAGTCCAGGTCTGGGAGGAGATGCCTCAGGAGACCATCCGCCACCTCATCAGGAGCATGCCCAGGCGTTGTAGGTAGGTCATACAGGCACGTGGAGGCCACACACACTACTGAGCCTCATTTTGACTTGTTTTAAGGACATTACATCAAAGTTGGATCAGCCTGTAGTGTGGTTTTCCACTTTAATTTTGAGTGTGACTCCAAATCCAGACCTCCATGGGTTGATACATTTGATTTCCATTGATAATTGTGTGACTGTTGTCAGCACATTCAACTATGCAAAGAAAAAAAACAATAAGAATATTTAATTCATTCAGATCTAGGATGTGTTATTTTAGTGTTCCCTTTATTTTTTTGAGCAGTGTATTATGCCATTATATATCCACAAGTAACATAAGCTACAATTACATTTCTACCTCCGTTTCTGTCTATTCATAAAGATGTTGTGAAGATCCCTCTATATGCATTAGGAGAAACTTGTAAGCCTAAATCAAACAAATGTGGGAAAAGTTGGCCACATTTGTTTTGGATCGGAATCTTTCACCATTCATTTTAGATCTGCATATTATGAATTCATACCATTTATGGAGGTATGAAAACATGTCAAGTCATTTTTGGGAAAAAATGTGCCTTTAAGTTTAATTCATTATCTGGAAACTACCTTTTACCAATATGGAGACTAATGAATTATTGAAACATAGGGAATGTGTTTACAGGGTATTAAGTCTAAACTAGGACAATAATCGTATAACCGCCAATTATGAATAATAATTGTTTTAATACATTGCTTTTAGGACTTTCGACTTCATTTTCAAGTAGATATAGTTTACCCAATAGCATTTTGTCATTTTTACATGAAGAGGGTAAAGTTGGTAATGTCTCAACGAGGGCAGCAATCATTTTACGGGCAGTACAGCACTGTTGGGAGGGGAAGCTTCATTTCCTAAAGTTCCAAGTGGTCAAAAATCATACATTTCTGAGACGTAGGTGCCACCAAAGCTGTGTTGTATACATTAGGTATGTCGTAGATCATTTTCAAACACGCATTATGATACATTACAAGCTCGGTTTTTGTCTCTCAGCAAAACTGAGACTTTTTTTACGGCTAGTTCACCCAAATTACAAAATGTCATATTGGTTTCCTTATCCTTTAAGCAGTCTATGGATAAGGTATGACAGCAATCAATGCTTAAGTTTTGTTTACCTAGCCACTGTTTCAAATGCTTTTCATCTATAAGTAACTTACAGTTTTTGATACGTTGATTTGGACATTTAGTGCAAAAAAAATGCTAATACAGCTACTGTTGACTTGCATTTGTGCTACAAATGCTAAAATTTTAGCATTTGAAACAGCAGCCAGGTAAACAAAACCAAAGCATGGATTTCTGTCATACCTTGTCCATAGACAGCTTACAGGGTAAGGAAGACAATATACATTTTTTTTTAAGGTGGGTGAACTATCCCTTTAAATCATTATCCAAAAGTCAATAATCGCCACAGCCTTACTGTAAACACAGAAAAGTCTGGGAAAACTATACAGAAGCTTGCATTTACCCAACGTAGTTCCTAGTCCTCCTTTTTCTCGCTCCGTTCTTTTCTAGGTACCAGCACCTTGCGGAGATATGGGATGCCTAGATACAACGTGAAGAAGAATATGTGGCCGCAGAAATAAATGGACGAATACACCTGCAAAACAGAAAGATGACAAACCGAACACATTAAATCCTCATCCAGACAGCCGTTTCCTCAACCCAAGTCAAAAGCTTAAACATATGCCAGGCAACTGCACTCACAAAATCTATGATCTCAGTTCTAACATGTTTGTGGTATTACAAACTGCCAGCTACCTTTAGCCACTTCAAGTAAATTCAAAAAAATGTGTTGCGATATGCTTATGACAACATTCCGTAGGCTTATTACGCGTTCTAAGCTGCTTATTACCCTGAGCCATTTGTCGTAGGTGAAGAGGCAGAAGGGAACCAGAGGATAGCCCATGAAGAGCCAGTGGATGAACTGCTGGACCAGGTAGATGAGGGGGTAGAGGGAACTGTTGGCCAGGCGGGTCAGCAGGGGACTGTCCCTCACCAGCGCTTGGGCCTGAGACAAACAGGGATACGCATACAGTATAAAAGGTATAGTTATGGACACGGACACAGTAAGGCATACAAGGCAGAGAGTTTAAGAATCCTCCAATAGCTTAAATGGAGATCTTGAACCCTTAGTTGTTGACCCGCTTGAGGATAGATTAGCACTGACAGGTTGTCTCCTCTTGACGAGGTTGAAAATGCACAGATCCAGAGTATGGAAAACATCACAAAGAGAAAGATGAAAAGCCATGCACACTGTTTATATGCTCCCAATGTTTGACGCAACTACGTTTTGACTACTGAGGGTCAGGTCGCCCTTAAATAAAAAAATACATACGGTACATTCCCACCGTGGTCAAGACATTGCCGTGTACAACTTTGAAAGCATTTTCCTGTCTCCTCAGGATTCTCTCTCTGGTGCTTGTTTCCATATAAATATAATTACTAGAGCAGCCATTCCCAATCAAGCCACTGTGCTGTGATAGGTGGACAAGCAGCCATATTGAGTGTACCCATAGGAGTAAAGCAGGAAGTAAAAGCAGGAAGTTCAGTATTCAAGTAGTGCTTTATGAAAATTCTATTAAATTCCATTATTTACTCGTACCTGTCTCTCCACATTTACGATGATAAACTCCATGGAGAAGCAGAGGAGGTATCCAGAGTGTGTGCCATGCCAGATGGCCAGGAACGCAAGTGCGGTCACCTGAGACAGGAGCTTATTGCCCAGGAACTTCAACCGCTTAAACACGTGCCTGGAGGAGTGTTACAAACCACCAAATACTGTTAGATATACCAGTATATATGTTTTCAATTAAACCTGTATTTTACAGCTTAAATCTATTTCCCAAGATACCTTTAGCACTTTGTCAGATACTAACCTAGCCATACATAGTTTTAAAATCAGGCACTATCCAAGATCCCTGGGACGTCCTTACCCGATTAAGGTGGAATTTTAAATGGTTAAGGTAAGGGTAGGGTTGCCCCAAGGATCCCAGAAAGCACTAACCTGGCCATAAATAGAGTTTTAGTCAGGCACTAACCTGGCCACCCAGGCGTTGGTGTTTATGTTGAAGGAGGCGATGGTGCCTGTGAAAAGGGGTGTGGTCTCAAACGTCCACACCTTCATATTTGCGCAGGCGTCCCATTGGTACTCGCCATTCTGACCCAGCCCATTATAGCCGAGCCCAGAGAGTATACAAACGCCCTCCTGAGTCACAAAACACAGACATTCCTTTTACACACACTTGAATAACTTCCTCCTGAAAAACCTAAATATAGGGCCCCGCTGATATACTGGGCTCCCAGACCAGTTTCTTCTCACCTGATCTGACGTAGGTATGCCCCAGTGGAACTAATCTGCATGTGATTGACAGGTATGTGGAGACAGGTGTGTCTGTAAAAGGTGTTGTTATTTTTAAGTGGGTGCTGCCTGGAAATGATTTTTTTTTGCATACCAAGTGCTGCTACTCACCGCTATGACCCAGCAGCTGACGTATTTGTACAGGATGACTTTGGCCCAAAGGAGGATGAAGACACAGCGGTACCAGAACGGCTGGGCCTGAAGAGACACGTTCGCATTTGATTTTGGACGGTTACATTTGTCAAACAGAACAACGTATGGAAATGTGGCTTTGGCTTCAATCAGTGATGTTAAAAGCGTCAGGAATGCTGGTGCAAAAGCAAGGCTTTCTTACGTCGTACTCATCTGTTAGGTAATAGCTATCTGGGTAGTGGGGACTGAATATTGCGTAGATCACCAGGCAGAGGAGGCCAAGGGAGAACCGCTTCATAGCAGGTATAACACTGAAAGAAAAAGATTAAGTAAACCTATGTATCCATCCCCTTCCTCTCTCTGCCTCCATCCCCCCCCCCCACCACCTCCCTGTCAGCCCTCCCTCCATCCATTCCAGCCTCCCCTCCTCTACCTGTTAGGTGGCTGTCCGGGGCAGTCGGTGAGCTCCCCTTTGACGAGCCTCTGGTAGCTGCGCAGTGTGAACTGGGGACCCACCAGAAAGCCTCCGTAGAAGTAGGAGAAGCCAATAACCTCCAGCAGAGAGGGAACTTTGGCCAGGGCTGACCTCTTCTGCTCCTCATTCAACTTGGACTGGTAGGGGGGAGAGAGGGAGGATAGGGAGGTGGAGAATAGCAGTTGGAGCCAGTGAGAGGGAGAAAGAAGGGTGATTGTTTGGAGTATGAGTAAAAGGTTGGGTAAAAGAGAGAGCAGAGAAATGGAAAGCAAAGAGGGAAAAAGGGTAGCAGGAAAGTGAAAGGGGGAAAGAAAAAGACAGGAAATAGAGGAGACATTTTTAACAGCACACAGTCACTGGCTGAGCTCGCTGCATATCCAGTTACACAGGGTTCTTGTTGAAAGCGGCCCACGGTTTGACCGCAAACTCAATTTAACAAAATATGACTAAACAGGCATTTAACTAGGGGGCATAAAACTGCTGCTTTTCCAAGTGCAAACCCTTGAGCACAGTAACCAGACTACGGGTGTGTCCCAAATCACACCCTATTCCCTACATGGCGCTCTACTTCCGGCTGTGGAAGTGGTCAAAAGTTGTGCCATTTAGGAGCCCCACTACATACAGAAAAGGTGAGCAGCAACTGTACAGAGTAACATCGTAATGAATGATGACCACTAGACACTTGCCTGTTTGTAAATGGATAACTTCCTCAATGCAAACACACGCTACCTCAACTCATCTCTGACTGGTGTGTGGACAAAGTCTCTCGCTCAAACATCCAAACTGTCTCGCACACACACGAGGAGGACTTGGAAGAGGTTGAAGCACAAACAGACAAGTACACTGATAGAGCAAAATAACAAATAGAACAGAGAGATAAAAAATAAAAAAATCCACACAGAATTGACCAATAATCAAACGGCAATAGAGAGAGATCAATCAACTCACTGGTTCCTGGCCACCGTCATAGTAATCAAATGACAAACCTGAAATCAAAGAGAACGCAAATTGGCATCAGTCACCATGTTATGAAAGCTCCTAGGATTGCCATGATCATTGGAATGAATACTTTGACTGTAGATGTTCGTCAGCTGCCCCCATGTAAAACCATGATGGATTTTTAGTATACTGTACTACGTAAAATAGGATCCATGTTATCTCCAAGGCTAATGAACAACTACTACAACAAGTCGTCACTAAGAAAATAAAAGGAAATAGGACAAATAATCGCTCAGCAACGGGTTTTACACAAAATAAGTGGGAAACAAAGAGGGGGGGGGGGGGGGGGGGGGAGTACAGAGCGGCGGAGGGAGGGTGTTAGTGATGAGGTGAACATACCGATAAGTTTGAGTGCAAGGACACATTGGGGCATGGTCCACTTGATATCGTATTCTTCTGTAGCTGTGTAGTAGTAGCCTGACAGCAGGTATGTCTACAGAGAGACAAGGGGATAAAGAAAAAAAGACAGGCTTGATCCAAACACACAAAACAATGATTACAATCGCACTTAAAAAGGAGGGAGAGCATTACGTCATACAGTGGCAGTGTTCTACGGCGCTTCAGTACTCCAGTGAAAGAGAAAAAAATGACAGAGGAAGAGGATATCCTAACATGAACAGCAGAAATTACACACACACTGACAGTGCAGCTCTTCAACCACCGTAGCAAGGGAGCGGCAACGAGCGAGAGAAGCTTCCTCTATCACCTGACCCCCCCGCATCACAACAGAACACAGGAAGAGACTGAGAGATAAGGAGAAAAATAAAAAAGGAGCGAGAAAGATTCAGGGAGAAATCTCACCATTTGAAACATAAAGCTGGCCAGGACGGTTGTTATCGTCCTTCCCATAAGCCTCATCATCAGGAACTGGACAAGGACGCATAATGCAGAGTGATAGAGCTGGGTGCCTGAAAGAGACAGAAAGATGGAATGATAGAGGGACAGAGGGAGGAAGGGAAAGGGGCAGATGGATAGATATTAGCGCAGAAAGATAGAAACAGAGGAAGAAAGAGTGTATTGTTGCAAATTGAAGATGAGCAAGTCAACACAGGTTATCAAGTGAGGATAAAAAAAAACATAGATTCCACAAAGACAGAGAAAGTGCAACAGACCTGCTGTAAAATCCAAGTGGAGCAGAGAACAAGGGAAAAACAAGGTTGCGTTATTAATCCCGTACTATCATGTAAACCTCAAACCATCCATCCCTCTCTAGACTCCCTCCCTCAGTCTGTCAAACTCGCTTTACTTCTTCACAGTTACTCATGACTTGGTGGTTACTGCTTAGGCTAGCTATAGCGTACAAATTGAACGATAGACCTCGAGCTAGTCCAGGAATGTCAAACATACACCCGTGGGTGTTTTGAGCAAAATACTTTTATGAGCTCAACCAAATCGAAACTGGGTAGAAATTATAAAGGACCTAGGTTTATAGTCTCTGTGTATCAGTGAAACGAAAGCTAGAAAGTCAGGGAGCATCGGAAAATCCCAAAACGATGGATAGAGGACTGTATTTTGGTAATTTTGACAGTGAGGAAACACAACCAATTTTGTGTGCAGCCCACCGGACCTCGGTGAAGACTGAATCAGGCCCACGGGTCGAAACGAGTTTGACATCCTGTTCTAGGCCCTGTTCCCTTGCAGCGTTAAACACTAGGGGGTTTTCTATGTACGGCACAGAAGCAATAATCAAAACGGCAAACATCAAAATACTTCATTTGAAACAAAGAGGGCATTTCTGGATTTCTGGAAAACCAGGGAATTTATTGAAAGTTTCCAGAATTTTGCAGCCCGACTCCCACCGCACCAAAGTAATGGCGAGGCAAACACGGCTTTCATAAATGAGCCACTTTACCCAAACACTTTCAATCTCCTCCACTATCCACCCACCCCCTCCCTCCCGAGTTAACAGGTCCCCATCCCAACTCTGCAACAGTTCCCCTGACAACATCACCACCATAATGAAATCATTTCCCATTCTCCCCCACCCCCACCACTCGTTCCCCAGCCACTTGTTTTCTACAGGGTCAACAACCCACCTGCTCTCTCACCTCTCCTTCACCTGAAGTTGAGATGTTTCAAAATTGTTATAAGCCATTGATGACTATTTATTTAATATAGCTGCTCAAAAATAGGCTCCTGGTCATAGCAAACTTCTCAATCCTTTTAACGTATTACAAATGTATCGGCATGAGCTGAAATACCTACCAAGTTCCTCCTTCATTTCCTCTCTCCCTCCCCCACACCACTTCCCCACCTCCTTTCTCTCTGCCTCCCTCCTTTTCTATTTGCCTCTCTCTGCCTCCCTCCGTCCCCTCGCGTCTCACCAAAGTTGAAAGCCGCCAGAGACAGTCCGGAGATGGCGTGGTATAGGTGAATGACAGTGGGTGGCTGGTGGAAGAAGAAGTGGCGGTACAGCAGGGCACAGGGGTACCCTGGAGGAACGACAGAAAGGAGGAGACCGTTAACATGTGAAATCAACACGAGTGAATCATTCTAGACAAGAGCCCTTAGTGATGACAGCAAAATGAAGAACTTGTAGTTCAGTGCTGCAACCTCAAGATAAAAAAAACAGACGTTCATCAGTGCACACCCAGGGATGCAATTGGTCTGGGGCCCGACGGGGCTGAGGATCTGTACCTTAGGCAAAAATCATACCACCTACAACAAGACCTAATGCAAATCAAATCAGAAAAATGGTTTTGTACCCCGTGTCTCCCGCCCAATGTAGTCAACGCATACGAGACTCTCTGTGCACCCACTTTTCTAACTGCTCGCACAGCCTGCGCAACTACTATAAAATTGTTGCCCATGCCCCCAAAAAATGTGGAACATGTAAAAAAAAAAATACTTCTGCCGTGACGCACTTTGAAGATGCTGCAGTCCACATGTACTTTTCCTCAGCCAACAACATGAGCAGCCTAACACCAGAAAACCCCCATAGTAGAATAGTTGACCTTTTCAATTGGCTTCTCACATTCTACGCGAGAAAATTATATTTATCTCGAGACACTTTCAAATTGTATGTACCACAAAGAGAGAAAAAAAACATGGCTGGGCGTACGCATACAATGCACCCTCACAACCACACATTTGAAAGGGGTTAATGGCCACTGCTAAAAAAAAGAAGGAAAAAAAGAGGGTCCCAGCTTTCCATTACTACTGTATTTATTATTTCTCAACTCCTACACATTTGTTAACTGTAAAATTTTCTGTAAAAGTGGAGTGGGCAGAATGGTTTAGGTGTGTTTAGCGCTCGCTGTTCACAAGAGGAGATAAGGGCATAGAGGAGATAAGGGCCAAATGTAACATGGGTCAGGTGTAACAGGTAGGCCTACACTAAAAAAAATATCCTGTTACTTTTACAGTAACTTACTGGCAGCCAGTTACTGTCAATTCTAAATAAACTGGTTTAACAACACTTTGCTGTAAAGTTTACTGTAATACCACTAAACAAAAGTTATATTTGGAATTTACAGTAACATAGTGTACAGTGTATAGATTGTATTTTTGGGACATTCAAGTCATCAATATGATGCTAACTAGCAACAAGATCATGTTTAGAGTTTGCGATGTAGCTAATTCTTAACCCAATGGGGTAAATGTAGATGGGCAATCCCATTCTTCAGCCCATTTATTAGCCACCATGCTGCATCAGTTGGGCTACAGCCAGGTGATAGGCTAACGCTTTTAGCTAAATAGCGCACCTGCCAGATCATGATACTGTGGACCAATATGTTTGGGCTGGAGGGGCAAATTATATTTTAGATTGTGTCAGCATCATTTTATTCCATTTATATGGTAGTGGAATGTCCTTATAAAAAAAAGTCACCAGAACTGACCTTCTCAGTCATTCTACAAATATGTTAAAAGGTCCCACTGTCACCTTTGCCACCACTGCTAAAAAAAATAAAAAAATAAAATAAAGTTTCTGGAAACACTAACCAATCGTTGATGTTTTCGTTTCCTGGACAGTTCAAATGAAGTGAGAGATTCAGCTCAACATGTTTATGCCTAAAGCAGAGTAACTTTTCATGTTTAAATATGAAAAGTCACACCACTGGAATGTCATTTTCTGAGCATTACACAGAAATCACATGCTATTTGGTTGTGAAGAAATTGGGTTAACAGCTGCCAATGACAGCAGTTTATTCATTAAGAGCCTGTAGTTTTGTTGTCATGTGTGCGTTTGGTGCATATAGTTTAGGTTAGTACATTACAGAACCCCCCCCCCCAATTTAACCACTCTGCACACACCCCCACTCACAGTTTACTGGTGTGTGTGTGTGTTACTGACAAGGGTAGACATGGGCACCAGAATTAAAAGTAATCACATTTAAATGTACTTCCATAAAGTATAGAGGTGGGGAGGACTTGCACTCTGAAACGTCAATGTTTCACAATGATCACTGTTAAAGGCAGTATTGTAGTTTATATAAATTCTAAACATTTACAAGATTGTCAACATGGCCCAAAGGTAAGATATCTACAATTATAGGCTACAGCAAGAATAAATCATATCAGGGTAGCAGAAGCTGAAAAGCAACGGCAATTGAATTAAGACAATGAACGTAACTGGTGTACTGTACTATTTGTTAGTCAATCCCAGCATAGTGTGACTTCAGAAGAAAAACATGTTCATGTGTCAGAGCAAAGTTCAGAGATGACAAGACACCCAGCTCTAACGTGAACGTTACCTGGGATAAACCGACCATGTAAAGTAAACCCGTCCGTACTATATGTCACAACCGCTTGTAGTAACCTCGTCTGCTATAATCGCTAGCTAGCTAACGTTCGCTAAAACATGAAATAATGTTTTTCTGACAGTCGGCAGAGAAGAATGTGTTCTGCGAAGTCTTGTGCCCGCTCAACCTTGCAGACCGTCTGTCATGTCAGCTTGTCAAAAACAAGGCTAGCTAAGTGCATTTAGCTACTGTCATATTTCGGCTTGCCAGCGGGTCTACTCGCTAGCTAGCCAACGTTAGTCTGGCTAGTCACTGCAGCTGAGCAAGATACATCATTAACGTTACCTGGTTTAGCGGAGTGTGTGTGTAGTTATACTGTTTTAAAAGGTGTAACTGAATATTACATTGACACATGGTTATGTCAGAGCGTATACTGAAAGCTGTCAGAGATGACTAAATTGAACTCACCGACTAAAACGGACAGAATCAGTCGAACCGCAGGTTCTGGGGAACCTAAAGATTCCGACAATTTCTCCATCAAGGGAGCCGCCATCTTTCGTGTGGGCGGAAGTGGCTCTGGTGATTCCGTAGATGTGTACCTTTGTGAGCGTTCCACTCTCTCCTTTATCTGCCCTTGTCGATTCAGCGCTCCCCACCCCTTTCCCCTCCTCTTTCTTTAATGTTCATTCTTCCCCTTTGTCACCATATCGACCTTCAATCTCTTTTGCCCCCAAATTTCGCAACATCTGTTCAATCTACTGCAACCTCTCTCATTCAAGTAAAATAATATGCAGCCTACTGCTGTTGTGATATAGTGCATTTTGATCTTAAATTGTTAAGAAAATCATCAAAAAATGTTGTGGGCAAAAATACATTAGCTTGTATCGACACACCATCAATACAGTAGAAAATCTGTGCCTCCATCCACTGCCTAATATCATATTGCATTCTGTTGTCAGTGCTGCTCAACAGTGGTGTAAAATCCCCCCCGTGTGGCGTGAGTGAGGAATTACATGTTTGCCGAGGCAAGAGCATGCACCACCAGTTTCGTGTTCCCCCAATAGTTAAAGGCCCACTCTTTAATTCGAAAAACATCAAAAACATTATTCCGCCACTTGATTTTCTATATAGGCCTAAACTGAGGGATGGGGCTGGACACTTACATTCATAGATGTTGCAATGTATGGTACTGACAGTGCATGACATGAGGTCAACAACATGACAGTTTTAACTTGATTTTGAAGCTGTACATTGAGGCATTTATAAGTGCTATTCTTCAAGAATTAGTGGGTATTATAATTATAGATTAACACCACAGTTGTGTCAGAAGTAGGATCGGGATGACCTGTAACGGCCATCGAAAGCACGGTCGGGCGTGCTTGGGTACTGAAAGATGGCGAAGCACAAGGACTTCCTTCCCGTTCAGTTGAGGTACGTAACAAACCTGACCTTTCTAAAAAACGATTACCGCTCCCCAAACCGTAACCTTTGGAAACCTGTTCGTGCCTCAAAACCTTGCTCTGCCCCTAGAAAGACTACAATATTATTCTTTTAATGATCAGAAATGGCTGTAAATATCACAAAATGGGCCTAGAATTTGGGGAAGGTAAACTGATCAAGATTGATCATGTACAGGGTGACGCAGTTTAATAGTCTGAATTGGCTTCTTTACCTGTCTTCACCCCTCATCTTCTGCACTCTTCTGCACTGATGATCTGAAATGAAATGACAGGACAGGTGAAAGCAACATGTTGGGGTGCATATTGCCTACAGTGGGATTTATTCACATGTACAAAAAAATGAAAAGGAGGATAGAGATGATCAACTTGTTTATTCAGCAGCAGTTTTCAGTTTTCCATGTCAATGTTTATTTTTGTACCGACACTATCAATTTTTCAGAATCAGTAAATTTACAAAAATAGGCCTATTGTATTGTTGTATCTACCATACAGTGATGACCTTAACCCAATACCTAGCCACCTCGTCAAGAGGGCAGGTGTTGGGGTTGACAGTTGGTTCAAGCACCAGTCTGGACTACAAATCTAACTTCGCTACAGTGGTGTCAGAAGTGGGATGGCCACCAGTTGAGGCCATCGAGAGCACATCCCAAATGTGACGGTGTGAGGAATTTACTAGAGTAAAGCCTAAGGATGCGCACTCCGAAGAAAGGGGGTGAACTTAACACAATAAAAGCAACCTCGTCAAGGTGTTCTGATCTTTTGGAGTAACTAATAGCTAAAGTGCTGGGTTGACATCACTGAGTGTTCAAATCTACATCAGGATTACTACCCCATGATTTAAAAAAAATTGATTGAACCTTTATTGAACTAGGCAAGTCAGTTAAGAACAAATGATTATTTCCAAAAAAAAATATTTTTTTTATTTCACCTTTATTTAACCAGGTAGGCTAGTTGAGAACAAGTTCTCATTTGCAACTGCGACCTGGCCAAGATAAAGCATAGCAGTGTGAACAGACAACAACACAGAGTTACACATGGAGTAAACAATAAACAAGTCAATAACATGGTAGAAAAAAAAGAGAATCTATATACAATGTGTGCAAAAGGCATGAGGTAGGCAATAAATCGAGTAATTGCAATTTAGCAGATTAACACTGGAGTGATAAATCATCAGATGATCATGTGCAAGAAGAGATACTGGTGTGCAAAAGAGCAGAAAAGTAAATAAATAGAAGCAGTATGGGGGGTGGGGTAGGTAAATTGGGTGGGCCTATCCGGCCAAACCCTTTCCTGAACAATGCTGGGCCAATTCTGCGCTGCCTTATGGGACTCCTGATCACGGCCGGTTGTGATACAGCCCGGGATCGAAACCGGGTCTTTAGTGACGCCTTAGACCGCTGCACCATTCGGGTTTTCATAACATACGTGATTTCCAATTATAAACCTGGTGGTTCGAGCCCTGAATGCTGATTGGCTGACAGACGTATGCCAGGTGTATGACAAAACATGTATATACACTACTCTGATTACGCTGGTATCCAGTTTCTAATAACAATAAGGAAGCTCGGGGTTTGTTGTATATTCCCACTATACCACACCCTTCGGCCTTACTGCGTAAATCTACACTCTACTTCAATCTGTAAATAAAAGGGCCAAATGTATCATTTATTTTCAACAGAGATCGGGGGCTTCTTCAATTGAAGATGCCTACTAGACAAATACTAAAAGAGCAAATTTTCCATAACCGTTTGAAGGTCACAAGCGTACTTGTAGGTTTTAATGTCAGTGTTTGTGCTAGAGTTAGCTCCAATCAGGCGTACAAAAAATATGTTTCAGAATTATTAAAGTATTAAAAGACAAACATGTTGTAATGTTACACAAGATGGCTTGTTTTGTTGTTTAAAAAAGCAATTTTAAAGACAGATTGCGTTAAAATGTTCGCGAAATGCATGCTGGGTATGCAAATTACAAGATTGAATGCTAGCCAATCAACGCGCTGAATTCTCTCAGCTTTCCTGTGTGAGAATGTATTCGTTCGATTTAGCAGGACCCGCTCGCCGTGTGTAGGAATGTCCATTTATTTGAGATAACCGGACATTTTCAGTGGGTCCTATCTTCTACATGTTTTCAATGTATTTCATCCCCATATACTTAAACATAAATATTATTTTCACTAATAACAACAAAAATAGCCTAATTTGAAGAACATCATTTTTTTTGTAAAATTGTAGCCTGGACTCTTTATTCTACTGAAATAAAAGGCTACCATTGTACATGAATAACGCTTTTCTGGGCGTGTCTCTGTAAACCAATAGAACAAACTGAGAGGTGGGGTTACGTGGCCCACGATAATAAATACAGTGAGTTGTTCACGAGTAGTTGCTCTTCTCCCCGAAGTAGGTCCACTCTATAAGTATCCAGCGACGTCTTACGGCCGAAAAACGACACCAAACTGCAAATATGTCCAGAAAATTCTTCGTCGGTGGTAACTGGAAGATGAATGGCGACAAGGCAAGCCTTGGCGAACTCATCAAAACCCTGAACTCTGCGAAGCTCGACCCCAACACCGGTGCGTGGTTATGTGGTTTCTCTGCTTTAATGTCTGACTCGTGTAGTAGACTGAGAGTTGATCTTTGGAATTGTGTAACTTGTCGCATTGGGTTGCCTGGTGTAGCCTATCCAGTTGAAATGATAATCGCACGGCACACTTTTATATTGTGAAACAACAAAGAATAAGGAAGGTCCTTTTTCTGATATCAGTGCACGAATCAATGGGTGGGCAAACCCAGCTCTACTCCGGTAGGTCCCTTTTTCATTGCCACTTTCACAAGGGTTTTAAATTATGGGATACCCTGACCCCAATTTTGACGTAACTATGGTGCGATGGCGACAATTTGTCGAACAGAAATCACCAATGCAGAATACATAGGCCTATGCCTATTTTGGTACTGAAGCCCACTATACTCATTTGCAACCAGAGAAAGCAATTGTCAGGGGATTTCAACCAGTATTTTAAACTGAACTAGGATAGAAGAACATGACTTGCTAAGTGGATTTTTTGTCAGTGGGCGTACGTTCCGAACAGCACGTATCCACTACTGTCTGGCGCAAGCGAGGGGCGAAATGTATGTTCTTTGATGTATTATAATGATCCATCTGATCGCGATCCCTGTTCATATAACCACATTTGGTCCTCCTGGTAGTTATCACAATACTTTAATTTAGAAATGCATTCTACCGTTAGACACGAACTAATTTATGCCCACATACTAATTCTATTAATCTATAAAATAATTGAGTTATCCGCCATAGACAATGGCGGAAACACCAACATCTCCATCGTGCATTTCCAAGTTGCCGCAGACGCGTAAATGCAATATGCCCTGTTTGCATGTGAACACGGGCTAAAGGTACTTAGTCACATTTTGTCATTTTTTTGTAGGATACGCTCATGGGTGTTATTGCGCACTCCGTGGAGCAGCAAATATAAGGACACGTTCTGTCCGTGTAGTAGCCTACATTTCAGTGTACAGCCTCGGACTTTAACCCACAAAGAGCCACCCCTTACAAGTCGTCTACACAGTACACACTGACTGACGCAGCGTCCTGTTTCATGCATGTGCCAGCAGATGACAAACTCGTGTAGGCTTTTCCCATGTCTCTTTCTAGAAATGTGAAGTCAATATTCAGTCACTTCTTCCCTGGGCCGTTTAATGAACCTGCAGAGTATTTGATTTTTCTTCTTCTGTGGTTGACCTTTGAACTTCAGGTCCTGTTCGACCCCAGCAGAATGTGACCATGTGAGTGACCTTTTGGAGGTTGAACTAGGACCTTTTTGCAGCTGGGGACTGACTCTTGACAGGGATAAATGACCTTTACAGAGGGAATAGTGACTGGAGGTTTAATATAGACTCACCTAACCCCAAGATACAGTTACATTGCTAATGTCAGTGTATGCTTACTGTACTCCACAACACTAGGGATAACCCACATGTACAGTCTGTACTAATGCTGCAGACTCAGGTATTGGACTGTATAACCAACACTGTGGATCAAATAGGCCTAATAATTTTTGCTCGTTAGGCTTTGTTGCTATATACACTGATGTGAATAGTGGAGTGGGGCACTGCATGGAGTTGTCACCACTCTCAAAGGAAAGGCTTTTTCACTGATACTAGATATCACTGTGTACCATCCTCAAGTTTTCCTGAAAATATTACTGTAACATGGGCATCCATGCATCCAAGGGGCAAATCCTTACTTCCACTTAGAATTTTCACTTCATCTCACATTGACATCAATGCATGACTGAGTGAAAATGAACAGAAGTGGAATTTAGGATTCACCTCAAAGAATACAAACTGGTCCAGTGTAAGTCAGCAAGTTACTTAAACCCTGAGAATAGTGGTCAGTGCATGACCGTGTTGGTTCTCTCTCTGTGCTTGCAGAGGTGGTCTGCGGCGCCCCATCAATCTACCTTGAGTTCGCCAGGTCCAAGCTGGACCCTAAGATCGGAGTGGCTGCTCAGAACTGCTACAAGGTCAAGGGTGGTGCCTTCACCGGGGAGATCAGGTAATGGACATGCCCTGTAACTGCGCATGGTTGTCTCTTCAGGACTCTAGTGCTTTACTGAACCAAACATTGTAGGCTTACAGATTAACTATCTCCTTTCTCACACTTCTCTTTCTTTTCCCCTTCTCTTTCTCTCAGCCCTGCGATGATCAAGGACGTTGGCGTGCACTGGGTGATCCTGGGCCACTCTGAGAGGCGCTGGGTCTTTGGAGAGACTGATGAGGTAAATGGCTTATTTGATTGAGTGCTCTTGTTTATGAATGTGGTCTTGGGAGGCGTCTTTGGAGGTGGCAGACGACTATCGCAAAAACAGGGCCGGTGACAGTATTGGATTATGTCTCTTTCAACAGTGACTTGACTTTTTAAAGTGACAGAATTTGAGGAGCAGTGACAAATCATTTTAATCTCCTTTTGAATTTTTTCTGATAAACACTCAAGGTGTTGATCAAGTAGAGGAAATGTGAAAAATATTACAACAACCTGTCTGATTGGATAACTGTCCTGACAGCTTATTGGTCAGAAGTGTGCCCACGCCCTGGAGAATGGCCTGGGTGTCATTGCCTGCATTGGTGAGAAGCTGGACGAGAGGGAGGCTGGCATCACAGAGAAGGTCATCAACGCACAGACCAAGCACTTCGCAGGTACTGTAACCATCACTGAAATCACTGATTCATCATGAGTGTTACACAGGACCACAGATTCTGCTCAGGCGTACACATATTATCAGAGTGCTGATCTAGGATCAGTTTGCATTTTATATCTTTGAAAATGGGACCTGAACTTTACAATGCACGAAGAAGAGTTAAACATGTCAAGAACCATGGCAATAATATATATATATATATATATATATATATATCAATCGTATAAACTGTGAAGGCCTCTTTGTATCTTGAAAGCAAGCAATGAATTACTGTATATACAGTGTATTACATTATAACGTTGTTGAATGTAGTAATACTACTGCTGTGTGAATACATCCTATTGGCAAAGGGATAGTGTGACGGCCACAGACGTGATTGGGACTTTCAGTGTAATGAATTAGTTTTCCTTTTTGTAAACAACTTGGTCATATCTAGCGTGTCCATTTTGAGTTCTCCATTTTTATTAATGTGAATGCATTCTGTTTGCAGACAACATTAAGGACTGGTCCAAGGTTGTTCTGGCCTATGAGCCCGTGTGGGCCATCGGCACCGGCAAGACCGCATCCCCCGCCCAGGTATGTGTTTCTTCTATTGTCATTACAATTGTATGACCTCAATGGAAAGAACATGGGGACATGTGACTAAAAGCCTGAATCTCTTTGTACTGTATATATTCAGTCTAGACTAGAGCAGAATTTGTTGTCCATTTGAGATTCATCACTAAATTGAAGACTGACGTCAGAACATACTGGACTTTGGAACCCATATTCATGTTTTTATTTGAATCTTTTATTATCTTTGTCTCTCAGGCCCAGGACGTTCATGACAAACTGAGGCAGTGGGTCAAGGCCAATGTGTCCGAGGCAGTAGCCAACTCTGTCAGGATAATCTATGGAGGTGAGACCACTCATCTGCTTCACGTTTAAACACACTAAAGCTGTTAATGCCACGACCACCAAAGTGGGGATTAATAGGTTTTGTCATTGCATTGGTAAGCTAATTCAAGTCGGGGACATGCAGTGGTAGGAGCGTACAGTGGACTCTTTTCTCCCCCACCACTCTGTCCCCCTCTCTCATAAATCCATTCCTCACTCCTATCCGTCTGTTCTCTTCTCAGGTTCCGTGACAGGTGGCACCTGCAAGGAGCTGGGAGGCATGAAGGATGTGGACGGTTTCCTGGTTGGCGGCGCTGCACTCAAGCCAGAGTTCGTTGACATCATCAACGCCAAGCAATAAGAACCCTGACGTGGTCGGACCATGTCCATATTTTAGGCCAACTCCATTCAGATGAAACACGAACCATCATCCTCAACTTGGTTCTTAGAACCCCATTCCCTTCACTTTTTTTTATTCAAGTATTTGTGTGACAATGTCTTTACCTCTGTTTCCTTTTTTGGTTTAATGTTTCAAAGAAAAGGGACAGATTGACACGCATACTATACAGCAGTGAAGGGTGTTAGTTCAACTGAGATGGTGTTTTTTGTACTGGCCTACACTACTGTTTAAATGGACTGCGCTTGACAAGACCATCCTGGATGGAACAACAACCATGCCTTTTACTTGGAAGTTTATGAGCTTTTATGTATACAGTGTCAACTAGCAACGTCAATCAGATTCACTTGTCTTTGTACTATAGCTGACTCTTTGCGTAACTATGTTCCGTGGCTTATCCCTTCCCATAGAACACATGATCCTCTCCGGTCAAGAGGGAGGCGTCCATGTTTGGTCATGGCCGACTGCGGGGGCCTAGTAAATGTTGTAATAAAAGGTTTAGACTAGTTGTGTCTTGTTTTTATTTTATGGCTGTGAGGAAACACCGCATGACCTTGACTACTACGAGGCTGCATTCCTACTCATGTGTAACGCCAGTCAGACTACAGTATCTGGTGGTGGTACTTTGGTAACATGATGCCAAATTCCTGAGCATTCATGTAGATAATGGTGCAATTCACATGGCCACTAAGTGACACCAAATCACCAATATCCTCAAATAAAATGTACTTCTCTTCTGCAGCATTCTTAAAGTGAGCTGTTTATAAAAGGTCAAACACTATCCTATTTTCTCTGGTGGCTTCTCTCCTTACCTTGAACTCTGAGGCTGTCAAATTATGTAATATGCCAGGGAGATCTGTATACTGTAGCTAAGAAAGTAATACTAAGTGTATGTAGTGTTAGTAGCCCATGTGCCTCACCTGACTAATTTGGTCCCTTTCCCCCTCATTTAGCTTACTGTTCTGACTTGTTGGTGCACATGTAGCCTACAGCCTGTTTTGGAGAAACGTCAATGAATATTGTAAGCGCTTTCAATGCCCCCTTTAAAACAATTTTGGGAGAGTTTGCCCCACCAAGATTTGCATGGTAAAATCGCCACTGCCAAGAAGACTCGAGGCTGTAATCGATTCCAAAGGTGATTCAATAAAGTACTGCGTAAAGGGTCTGAATACTTAATTTTTTTTGTTGCCCAAGCCTGTTTTAGAGCAATGTCATTGAATATTGTAAGAGCTTTCATTGTTTCATGTTTCATAATCCTACGTGTCTGGAAAAGATATGCTGTAGCCTGGGAACAGGTTTTAAAGACGGCTGTTACATCTTCACAAGCCAATCGCTACTGATTATTAAGCTTTAAACCTACTAAATGTTCTCTCCACCAACAAGAGGGGTGTTTGGGTCATGAACAGTGCTTGCGCAGGATGTTCCCCAATGCTGGATGGGTGACCTGAGTGAAAACTTTTGGGGACCCCTGCTATATCGCACAGTAATAGGTTACTGTAACCTACCCATACTGTCAAATATTTTACATAAGCTACTGGTCTATTTACTGTGTTGGCAGAATGTTTTAATCGTTTGCAGTAATGCTGTATCCGGCAAAGGACTGTCAGTTTCTGAAAGAGAAAATAATGGCAAATGGTTGTGCACCTGTCAGTGAATGTTTAAATTCAACATTGCATTGGCTTTCCCCCCAATCTAAATATGGACTGCCTGCAAATTCTTAAACATTGTCCAGGGCAAACTACAAAAAAAATGCAATTACTATACATACAGTAGCATACATATAGGCCTACTTCAATGTAAAATATCAACTGTTTACCTTTTAAATTCGACTGTATATTGTGCCATTGGCTTCCCTGAAAACGGGTACTGACAGGAGGAGCATTAGGAGTCTGTCAGAGGTCATCACACTGGATGGGGATGGTGATGGAGGCTTTGATGGTCCACACAATGAAGAAGCAGATGTCCTTTCCAGTGATGTGGAGCTGACCTTGGATCTTGTGCCAGTAAGACACTCCCTCTTCAATTGTAAGGTCCCATGCACCATAGGGACACTTGACCTCCACCACTACTGTGGTGCCCACCAGACCCTCCGTTGAGGCACCCAGGATCCCAGACCCCGTGACCTAAAGCCCTGACTCCTGCATATCCATCCCTGTAGCCATTTGAATGCCTTGATGCCCTCCTCTTCGTTATCTGTAGCCCACTTTACAGACAACATCCCATCCAATGACTGATCTGAGGACCCTTTTTTTTTTTAGCAGCAACAGAGTAAAGCGCTTGGCCCTAACCACTGCTCCATAATTTCTGTCCGTTAACCTCCCTCTCCTCATGGTGTGCCAGTTGGGGTTGGTGTGCTGTCCAACTGTTGCCTGCCGTATAGCCTCCTGCTGCTCTGCTGACAGCGCCATGCCAGCCAGGATGCCTGCATGCCCCAGGTGCGCTTATTTTTTAAACTTCTTCGGGATGTCCCTTCCACGGGACGGTTGAGCTAACGCAGGCTAATGCGATTAGCATGAGGTTGTAGGTCACAAGAACATTTCCCAGGACATAGACATATCTGATATTGGCAGAAAGCTTCAATTCTTGTTAATCTAACTGCACTGTCCAATTTACAGTAGCCATTACAATGAATGAATACCATTCTATTGTTTGAGGAGAGTGCACAATTTTGAACATGAAAAGTTATTAATAGACAAATTAGGCACATTTGGGCAGTTTTGATACAACAGTTTAAACAGAAATGCAATGATTCATTGGATCAGTCAAAAACGTTGCACATACACTGCTGCCACCTAGTGGACAAAATCTAAATTGCACCTGGGCTGGAATGATACATTATGGCCTTTCTCTTGCATTTCAAAGATGATGGTAAAAAAAATTTACAAAAGAATGGTTGCTTTTTTCATTGTATAATCTTTAACCAGATCTAATGTGTTATATTCTCCTACATTCCTTTCACATTTCCACAAACTGTGAAAAAGTGTTTCCTTTCAAATGGTACAAAGAATATGCATATCCTTGCTTCATGGCCTGAGCTACAGGCAGTTAGATTTGGGTATGTCATTTTAGCTGAAAATTTAAAAAAAGGAGCGGATCCTTAAGAGGTCCGGTACAGACAGGGTGACAGGGAGGGTAGCTGATGTTCTGGCTCAGGTTCAAGGAGACATGCCGTCCCTCTGATCCTGCTCCGGTGAAGGTTCCTTGGCCACTGAAGACCCTCGTCTGTGGGCTCTCGGGACAGAGGGATGTAGTCTTCAACCGGGTACAGGTCCTCCACGGACTGCACCTGGTTGGGCACGGCTGGCTTCCTCAACTCGCATTCCACATCTGTACGCCCGATATTGTGAACCACCAAAATAGGCTGTATGACTAGGGCTGTTGCGGTGACCATATTACCGCCACACCGGCAGTCACGAGTCATGAAGCAGTCAAATTCCACGTGACCGTTTAGTCAGGGTAATTAGGATTCTCCAAGCTCTGATGTTGCTGATGGTCATTAGTAGCCTACCAAACTTGCTAACTACCTGGTACTCAGCACTCTATTGTACCTGTAATCACTCTGACATCAATGCAAATGTATCGAAAATCTAATCAAACACTTCATGAGAGCCCATGAGCTCATGTTGCGCAACATTTCTATAGGCTATGCAATTGTGCGAGAAAACAGAGTGATGGCCTCTATTAAGAAGAGGAGGATCCCATCAGCGTTATATAGGCTAGGACTACTATATTAATTTAGCAACTTTCCTAATATTAAGCACATTGCTTATTTTACAACAGGAGTATAGCCTACCTGGCTGGCATGGAAATTAACCATGAGAAAAGCATCCTCCATTCGCTATTTAAGTGCATAGATAGGTATTTCTTCCCGCTGCCCCTGTATTGAGACAGGTGCATGATAATTGTCCATTCTAACTCAAAACAAATTTCACACATTCGTCAGCCAACATAATGAGTAGGCCTAACGAACAGCAGAAGCACTAGCCTATGTCATTCTACGATCCACCATAGTACAAAAGTTGACCTATTCTATTCTGTGCGATAAATAATTATTCCAAACACAGTCTGGGATGCGATAGATCCCAAATGAATACAACCGCTAGCATCAAAAAAACGTTTTTACGCAATGTGGCTGACGCAACAGACCAGAACGTTTAGCTTTAAATGTTGATAAACTATTACACGGAACCCAAACCGGCTGCGCGCGTGCACCATCATGCGCCATCGTGCATAAATGTATTTTGTCCCCCCACACCAAACGTGATCAAGATACGCAGGTTAAAATATCAAAACAAACTCTGAACCAATTATATTAATTTGAGGACAGGTCGAAAAGCATTAAACATTTATGGCAATTTAGCTAGCTAGCTTGCTGTTGCTAGCTTATTTGTCCTGGGATATAAACATTGAGTTGTTATTTTACCTGAAATGCACAAGGTCCTCTACTCCACCAATTAATCCACACATAAAACGGTCAACCGAATAGTTTATAGTCATCTCTCCTCCTTCCAGACTTTTTCTTCTCTTGACTTTATATTGTGATTGGCAACTTTCATAAATTACGTGCATTACCGCCACCAACCTATTTCATCTTTCAGTCACCCACGTGGGTATAACCAATGAGGAGATGGCACATGGGTATCTGCTTCTATAAACCAATGAGGAGATGAGAGAGGTAGGACTTGCAGCGCGATCTGCGTCAGAAATAGAACTGACTTCTATTTTAGCCCTTGGCAACGCAGACGCTCGTTGGTGCGCGTGAGCAGTGTGGGTGCAATAATTGAATAATATAGATTTCTAAATGTATTTTGCAATGCTCGCACACTCGACGTGAGCGGTGTAGTTAACCTGTTAGGCTATTTCTTCACATTATCAACGCAGCAATGCGCACATGGCAGTAGGCTATAAATGTTCCATTTGCGGGAAAACACCATTATCAAAAGTGACCACAAATGCGATTATGCATGTAATGCTTTTATTGTAAAAATTATCTTCCCCAAACTTGAAATTCACGCATTGTGTATGTATGTCAGTTAGACTCTAAACCCCTTGTAAAGCGGATTAATGTGCTTCATTTTAAGAAGTTATTTGGCCACTTTAGTTGTGATACAAACTTTATTAAAACATATAGGCCTTTGGGCTAGGCTACAGGAGGTATGCGACTATGATTCGAAAAAGTCGCAAAGAAAAGGCAAATTTTATTGCCTTATGCTGGGCATCATTCACAAATGATAGGCTAATATTGTCACCCATCAGACTGTCTTTACATATACTAAATAATATATGTGTGAAATTTGTTTTGATTCAGAATGAACCATTATCATGCACCTGTCTCGAAACAGAGGCAGCGGAAAAAAGACATGTCATCAATGCACTTGAATAGCGAATGGAGGACACTTTTCTCGTGGTTCATTTTCATGCCTGCCAGGTAGGTTATAATCCTGTTGTAAAGATAAGCAATGTGCTTAATATTAGGAAAGTTGAGGAATAAATATAGTAAGCCTAGCCTATAGAAAACTGATGGGATCGTATTATTTGTACTAAGTTTTCCCTCACTATAGCTGCACTTCTCCACATGGGCAGACTTATAGTCGTCTTCTCCCCTTTTAATGCTCCCACTCATCCTTGAAAAATAACATAAGGTCTGAAATAGACACCGAAGTCGACATACTGCACAAACAGTTATCTAGGCTATTTTTTGATCTACCGCTCTGCTAACTAGCTAGCTAAAGTGTAGTCAGTGGCAAGATAAGACAGAGAATGGGGACGTAAGAAGTTCATGGATTGGACACAGGTCTCTGATCGCGTTGGTGAACGGTAGCTGATAGTGTCAGCTAGAGATGATATTCAGGAGCTTCCAGCAGGAATTTGTAGTCTTGCTGAGGTCTTCTCTATTGCTAATTACATTTCAATTTTTTTGTAAATTGAGGCAAATATATTGATAAAACTCACCTTATCCGAGAGAGAATTACACTGTTAAGCCTACACGAAACACAGACCTTATATGAAGTAGTTCTAAAATCCCAGATGCAAAAATGAATGGTGAAAAAACAATTGAAACCATTACCAGATTAATGGCTAGGTTTTATGGGTATTATAATGTGTCCACAGTGCTGGACAATCGGCCATATACCACATCCCCTCAGGCCTTATTGGTATATTAAACCATGGCATTATTCCAAAAAAATATATATAATATATTAAACCATGGCATTGTTGAATAATAGTTTCTGATTGGCTTGAAGGTCATTCTAGTGTGCATTATTTAAGTGATAATGCCCAAAAAGCCAGTGTTTGGAGGATATGTTGGCATGGGTGTTGTTAGGCCCGAGAATTAAAAACGTTATTTTGATCAATTTATTCATACTATTTCCTCCTTCCACAAGATATAGTCCCGACACAAATCTAGGGTTGCTACCCAAACCGGCTGGTCGTTCGTTCTATCGGGTTGGTTGCCAGAGACGTGACCCAGTCGTTCAGTCTTTTTCATCTGTATCTATGGACGCGACCCAGTCTGTCACACCCTGATCTGTTTCACCTGTGTTTGTGATAGTCTCCACCCCCCTCCAGGTGTTGCCCATCTTCCCCATTATCCCCTGTGTATTTATACGTGTGTTCTGTTTGTCTGTTGCCAGTTCGTCTTGTTTGTCAACCAGCGTTTTTGTTCTCAGCTCCTGCTTTCCCAGTCTCTCTTTTTCTCACCCTTCTGGTTTTGACCCTTGCCTGTCCTGACTCTGAGCCCGCCTGCCTGCCCCTGAGCCTGCTGACCTGTACCTTTGCCCCTCTGGATTATTGACCTCTGTCTACCCTGACCATGCCTGCCATCCGGTACTGTTGCCCAACCTCTGGTTTACTGACCCCTGCCTGCCTTGACCTGTCCATTGCCTGCCCGTTGGATCATTAAACCATTGTTAATTCGTCGTGTCTGCATCTGGGTCTTACCTTCATACCTGATACAGTCGTTCGTTCTAAATGTTCCATTGCCATACTGGCTGGCAATGGAATTCCTTGCTTATTCCTTGCTTGCTAGCTATCCAACTACGGCTAACTTACAGTCACATCAAATTGCAGCCAGAATAGCAGCATAGTAGCTGCATTTGCGTTTAAGTTGTTTTCTAGTGACATTTATTTGGGTACATCCATAACGATTTTGCCTGGCATAGAAAACGTGTTCTCTCATCAGAACACTGTTGTTCAGAGGAGCTAGCCAACAACAAAACTCACACAATCACTTCAAACTGAAGCTGGAAAGACCGCAAACTAAATCAAATCAAATTGTATTTGTCACATGCGCTGAATGCAACAGGTGTAGACCTTACCGTGAAATGCTTACTTACCAACAAACAACAATGCAGTTTTGTGAAAATAGAGTTAAGAAAATATTTACTAAATAAAGTGAAGTAAAAAAAAAGAAAGTAACACAATAAAATAACAATAATGAGGCTATATACAGGGGGTATCGTTAGTCGAGGTAATAAGGTAATTTGTACATTGGGGGACAATGAAAATAGCCCGGGTGGCCATTTGATTAAATATACAGCAGTCTTAAGACTTAGGGGTAGAAGCTGTTAAGGAGCCTTTTGGACCTAGACTGGAGTCTTTGACAATATTTTTGGCATTCCTCTAAAACTGCCTAGTATAGAGGTCCTGGATGGCAGGAAGCTTGGCCCCAGTGATGTACTGGGCGGTACGCACTACCCTCTGTAGCACCTTATGGTCGGATGCCGAGCAGTTGCCATATCAGGCGGTGATGCAACTGTTTAGGATGCTCTCGGATAGCGCAGCTGTAGAACTTTTTGAGAATCTGGGGAGCCATTCCAAATCTTTTCAGTCTCCTTAGGGGAAACTCGCTGCACGTAGTTTCCTGCCTGTCTGTCTCATCCCGACTCACGACATGTTCATTACTATGGGACAGCTGGAGATCGAATTTCGACTCACGACATGTTCATTACTATGGGACAGCTGGAGATCGAATTTGAACATTGAGACAATGTTGCAAATGTTGGAGAGACAGACAGCAAGGTTTATTAACGCATTTACCCAGTCAGTCGGTTCTGTAACTTTGGTGACTATGTCAGATTGCTCCATGCTCTCCAACTCTTTCTTCAGACGGGCACGGAAAGCAAGGGGAATCTTTCTCAGTGGGTAGACCACAGGGATTGCGTCTGGGTCAAGGTGAATGGTACATTCTTTAGATTTGTGCCTTGTGTTCCTATCTCAATGTCAGGAAAGGCTTGCTCTGTCTCTAATATTTTACTTTTCTGTGTCACTGAATCAATAAACAGTTCATCAGCGTTTGACCCTTTGATTGACATTTCATCTTCACTCACTGCGTGTACTGTTTTTCCACGGTAAACTCTGCACACTTTTGCAAAGTGATTCCATTTTACACATTTAGTACACTGTTTGCCTTTAGCTGGGCAATTTCCTTGTTCGCCAAAACAAGACAGTATATGGCTAATATACCACGGCTAAGGGCTGTTCTCATGCACAATGCTGACCTGCTAATCCTGTCCAACTTTTCAGAGTATCAGATGGGCGCTGCAAATTGGAGATTCAACTCGCAAATCTAGTGCAAAGGCATTTTAGAAGCATTTCCTCTATAGCTAATACCGGACACTCATTCATTCTTCATCGCGCAGTCTTCTAAACTCCAGGCTCTATTTAATGCCAAGATGTTTATATTTATTTTTGATTATACTTTTGTAATGCTTTTTGTGACTGGATCATAATTACAGTTACAGTTTTTCAGGTTTCGTGATCCTCGTAATGTTACATGGAAAATACAACTAATGGCACGCAGAATTAAATGTATATCACACTCGCACAAATGCGACCAGTTATTTTAGTATTTGCATTTCATTTCTTTCACTAGCAAATGCGAGTGAACTGCTGGCATTTTAGAGACCACTAAATGACAATCTTATGTTCGCTAACGTTAGCTTGAAACAATTAGTGTTTACCTTTCCACAACACACGGAGTCGAAAAGGGATTTGTCCATTTGTTTGCGTACACCTGACAGTCGACAAACTCAGCATCACAACAGGAGGGGCAGACACGGGGTAGCTACGTCGAATAATGATGTATTAATCTCCATGTCCGTTGACACAAACTCCGTACATGTCTGTGTGTTGCAGCTCGAGAATTGGGATGTTAGATTTACTCAGTAGATTTATTTTTCATAAAAATGTACAACAACAAAAAAAATCAGACCCTATTCATTTCTGCGTACTTTTAACTCGGTTCTCGTTCAAGCGTTTATGGATAGATAATTGCGTAGTCGGTACGCAAAATGCGTGCATTTCTGCATGTTGGCAGGCGACGCAACGTGGAGTGCCTGGACACAGCCCTTAGCCGTGGTATATTGGCCATATATCACAAACCCCCGAAGTGCGTTATTGCTATTATAAACTGGTTACCAACGTAATTAGAGCAGTACAAATAAGTGTTTTGTCATACCCGTGGTATACGGTCTGATATACCAATCAGCATTCAGGGCTCGACCCACCCAGTTTATAATTCCCTATAATGCACTGTATATTTGCATGGTAAAATTCAATGTCTATTCATAGATTGCACCTCCGTCACTCGGTCGCGTCATGCCATTGTTATGAACGTTCTCAAGCCGCCCTCTACTGGCGACGCGATAGTGGTGCCCTAAAGTGGTGATAAACCCAGTCATTCTGGACGGAGGCTAATTACACTTTAGTGCCTGTGTAACGGATGTGAAATGGCTAGCTAGTTAGCGGGTACGCGCTAGTAGCATTTCAATCAGTTACGTCACTTGCTTTGAGAATTAAGTAGTGTTGCCCCTTGCTTTGCAAGGGCCGCGGCTTTTGTGGAGCGATGGGTAACGACTGTGCTTCGTGGGCGACCGTTGTTGATGTGTGCAGAGGGTCCCTGGTTCGCGCCCGTGTCGGGGCGAGGGGACGGTTTAAAGTTATACTGTTACACCTGGAAATACTATGACATTGCTAAAGTAGTCAAATATTTAGTAAAAAAATTGCTAGCAATGCTAACGTTAGAAAGCTAAAATCCGGTGGCCTCCCCTCAATTTTAGCTAGCTAACGTTATACTGCATCTAAAGTCAATCTGGAGACATCAAAACGATGACAAGGTTTTCCTATTAGTTATTTGCCTCCCTTTGAATGTCATTGTATATCCAAGCCACTGTAATGCACTTTTGATTAAATCTTCAACGCTCATTGACGATGCATTGCGTAGAACGCTCAGTCGGGCATCAGTCCAAAACAGTATTTTGACGAAACATGCAACCCATGATATTAATGCAGCGCACATTGGAAGGGGGCTTTGCATGCTATACTTACCTAGACACTGAACTGAAAACACAATGAAATCTTATGACACAGACCAGCCTGGTGGTAGTGACTGGGAAGCAGATATCAAATGATTTAGAACTCTGTGTGATTTGGCAATTTAACCCATCTACACTCTTACATTAATCTCCTGTTATGTATTATTATTATATATATATTTTTAACCTTTATTTAACTAGGCAAATCAGTTAATTAAGAACAAATTCGTATTTACAGTGACGGCCTACCCCGGCCAAACTCTAACCCGGATGATGCTGGGTCATTGTGCGCTGCCCTATGGGACTCCCAATCACAGCCAGTATGTATACAGGGTTTGTCGTGACGCCTCTAGCACTGAGATGCAGTGCCTTAGACCACTGCGCCAATCTATCAATAGATTATAGGTTTTCTCAAAATATGTTACATATATAGTTATAAACATTTATAGTTATTAAATAGTTTTGTCTTTCTCTTATATTTTTCTGGATGCATAAATTATTACTCAATCCAATTTCAATTTAATAATCCAATTTTCATATCTTATTTCAGTTTTTCCCATTTCAGAGCGCTCGACGGGACTTTAATTTAGAAAATCGTGAGAAAAACACGTGACCGGATGTTAGAATCTCACACTGCTTTGTTTACGTTACTTGGGGTAGCTACTCGACTAGCATTCCTTAAAATGTAAAAAATAGAGTTTCTGAGATTGTTTCTCAACGAAAGATTGACAGCTGCTGCTGATGAGATATTTGGGACAATTGAAAAGACAATTGTAGAGTACCAGGAAGAAGTGTCCCGAACGAAAGAGGAGAACAACCGTCTACGGAGGATGCTAAGGTTACAAAAAACAGGTTTGGGACATTTTAAAACGCTTATGGGCACTAGCTAGCTAGCTTCTACTGCTTTGATATTACTACATCTAGCTAGTACTGATTCATGTGAAGCTCATCAATATTTGCCCTTCTGACTCAAATTGCATTGCCAGCATAGCCCCTTGGATTCTCGAGAGCTAATTCAATAGCTACCTACCTGCATTCTACACGTTTTGTTAGACCCCCCTAAAGATGCAGTTTTGCCTGGCCTGCTCACTATGCTGTAGGTTTTACAAAGTAAGAATCAAAAGACAATCTTGTGCATGGGGTGGGAGGAAGCATAAGCTATGAGCGGCAGGTGTTCGATTCCCGGCTGTGGTTTGAATCCAGACTTGGCGTGTCTTTGTTTTCTACTTATTACTACTTATATTTATTGCTTTCATCGTGAAATTTGATATTTTTAATATTTTTTTAATCCATTCTCCCTCAGACTCCCAGCCGCTGACTGTCTCTGACGAAGATCTTCCCCCTGATCAGCAGCACTGTGAGCAGGAGTGGAGCCCAAGTCTGGAACAGGATGGTCCAGAGGCCACACAGATTAAAAAGGAGCAGAAGGAACTCCGGACCAGTCGGAGGGAAGAGCAACTTCAATGGCTAGAGTCTGGTACCAAAGACTTCACATTCAGTCCTGCCTGTTTGAAAAGTAACTATGATCCGATTCAGAACCCAACTCATTCATCACATCTTCACCAAGTACAAAGTGAGGAAAGCAGAGAGAACCCAACTCATTCATCACCTCTTGACCAAATACAAAGTGAGACAAACAGTGAGAACCCAAGTCAGTCCTCATACCTTCACCAAATAGAAAGTGAGGAAGACGGAGAGAACCCGGCAGTTCAGTCCTCATATCTTTACCAAATACAAAGTCAGGAAAACCGAGAGAAACCATGGCAATGCCGTGTTTGTGACAAATGTTTCAACAATATTCATCATCTGAAAGCGCATGTGAGGAGTCACACAGGGGAAAGACCCTATAAGTGTCCTATATGTAGAAAATGCTTTATGACAACAAGCGCATTGAATAGACATCAGACAATTCACACTGATGGAAAACCGTTTAGGTGTAATTATTGCGGCAAATCCTTCAAATGGATGAACTCCCTTGGAAGGCACATAAGGATTACCCACGAGAGGGAGAATATATGACAGTACCTCGTGTGGGGAAAGGGCAACAGCTGTTATGAAAAAGTTTCATCCTAATGCTTTTTATATGCTATTGCCATATAATATTATATGCCATATGCTATTGCCATATAATTACACTATAACAAAATAGAAAACTATGTTATAGTTAATTATAGGATATCTATGGCTATTGTGTGTGTGTGTGTGTGTGTTGTCTTTTTACATGTTTGTAACCACTTTCCCAGGGACTACAGATGGAAATATACATAAGTATTGATCAATGTGCATTGTCTTTGTCAAATAAGGCGTATCTTACACCTGTCTGTGCATAAAGATTGTTTTTTGTCTTGTTCATATGGTGTAATGTCACATCTGTTTTGACCTTTCCTTGATCACTGAGCCAAATAATTTTCCATATGCCTACATTACTGACATTTTTTTAAACCTCAGGTATCTTTCTAATGTGCACAACTGGATGCAAAAAAAATAAAATGTAACACACCAAATCTGTTGCCATAGTCTTATCCCTATTTAGCTATGTTTCTGAGTTTGATGCCATTGAAGAAAAATGTTAAATAATTAAAGCATTTAAATAACTCTGTCCGAGAACTAAGGAGATGTCACATGACTTAGACTTGAGACTGATGACTTGAAATTATATGGCCAGGTTTTGTAATGTTTTGTCACTGCCTGCTCATTTTTTTAGCACGGTCTCCATGAATTAGGCTACTCCACGCAGCCAGAGACAGTATTGCACTTGCAAAAAACTGATTGACTAGTGAAACGCGCACTCGACCGTGTGATTGGACCAGCGAACTGTCAATCAACACGGATTGGTGTGCCACAGTAGTGTGTGTGCCAAAGTAGCGCAGTGAGAAGCATTACACCAAATGATAGTAATCTGTGTTTCAGAACCAGGAAGTTGCGTGTATTCACTGTTGACCAAATGACAATTCATCAACATTGGCGCGCAAAAGCGGGCGCTCATATCCAGGTTAGTGACCAGAAAGCACTTGTTTAATTTTCTGCCTGGTAAAAACAGAGTAGCCTACCGACGTTAATATTATCCATATAAAATTCAGTTTAGCAATCTGCTACAGACGCATCTTTGCCAGAACGATAGGCAACCTGGGGATTTCATTGATCATTTTCATATTTCATATAGGCCTAGTTTGGTTGGGTAATAATTACTTACCCCAGTGGTGGTACTGGCTATATGTCTAAAGATAGCTGTAACATTGAACTATCTTCAATACTTATGGGATGACATAACATATTCTGGCGAATTAATTTCGATATTTGTGGGGAAGAAAAAGGCTACAGACAGATCATGCTTTCCATCCGACCCTGCAACCCCCGCTGCATACAGGTAGGCGGTATGATCCTGCTTGCTCTGGACTCCAGAGAAGTGAAAATGTGACGTGAGATCCCTAGTTCATATTGACTGCTAACATGAATGACTTTCAGCTCAAAATGCATGTATAAAACGCAGTTTATTTCTATATATTGCGTTTTGAAAATGCATCACCTGTGCGCGCGTGCATGTGCGTGCGCGGGGATTGCAAGCTTTGAACCACTCCTTTTTGGGGGGTCGCTGGTCAAAAGGTTTGAGAACAACTGAGCTAGCGAACAGATTTCTGATTTGCTGTACAGCTAAATAAAACTAGGCTGCATTACACAATGCAATGGATATTCCAACCCTGAGCCACGGCCTGCTCTGCTCTTGCTGATCCAAACTTGTTTTGTGCTGCCTAACCAATGCTGTGCTGTTTACGCCTACAGTGGCAGTTCAGAAAGCGAGTCAAAGAATTCTTCCGATTTTTTGTTGTTGATTAGGCCTTTTCCAAAATATGCAATATCTTGCGCGTGGACTAGCCTATAGCCTATGTTCTGTTCAGTTTGAGGATATCGTAAACATGAGAAGGACCAGAGGTCAACTTTGATAGCTTGCTAATACTATAATAGAATTTTAATAAAAAACATGTTTCTTCCCCATAATGTATTTATCCGAGTTATTTACTTCACAATAAGCCTGATTCGAGTAACTGTTGTGGGGCTGAAGCTTGAATCAGCAGTCGTGGCACAATCAATCGAAAATGGACAGCTCATGGTGCTGAAAGTAGGCACATTCCAGCAATTAATTTCAACCGTCTTCATTTTAGTTAGACTTTACTAACAACCAGAGGGCTTTGTGTTGGAGCCTATTTCTTCATATTTAAGAAATAAGGTAGGCCTACCTGTTTGACAGAAATTGGTCTGGACTGCTATATCCATAGTTTTGTAGGCCAATTCCTCCATCATGCAGTCTTTAAATATTCTACCTCCGTGTCAGTGAAGGACTGTTAAGTTAAAACAAGGACTCGAATTGAAGGGGTATGAGAGGGTATGCCATAGGTCTACTTTTATTTTATTTTTTAGAAAATGCCAAAAAGCGTAGGCCTACCCATTGTTAGCTTAAGATTTTGAAGAAAATAAAACAGATCCGATTATTTAAAGTGACGCTAGAAACAAGCTGTAAAATACCCTGGAAAGACGTGATTCCGATGCATATGCGATATCATTGTTTAGTTTCTTTGACATTGAGGCTGAGATAAAACCTTCTATAGCCTAGGAGACTAATTGGGAAGTAATCTAATTCTGTCACTATGAATTGATTAAGCTATTCACTTTCTGTACAGTAGAATATGTTTACATTGGGTTAAGCCATGGACGAAGAGTAGCCAGCAGTTAAAGCTTACATTTGTCTGCGTCGGTTGGCCTACTCGTTCTAAGGGTGGAAAGGTAGGCCTGACTTTGGAATGTACCACGCTCAGATTCCTAATGACGTTTCATATTTAATTATTTGCAAATAGGGACAGTTTCGTTGCGAACAAGACACTCTGATTTGGCATTGGAGAAATGTGATAAAATGAATACAAGGGCCTATCTCTCTGTCCATTCTTAGCCTGTAATTTCGGTAGTTTGTGTGGTATTAACAAATATTGAGATTCGGACCATGTGACTTGAGACTTGTTTGTGACTCGAACAATAGTGACTTGGTCCCACCCCTGAATGGTACACATAAGGAGCGAAATGAATGTTCGGTATCGTTTATGAAATGGAGAATGTTCATAGGAATCCAAACTGACGGTCTCCACTCCACTCCTGTAGGTAGCGACATTGCAGAATGCGTTAAGCCGTGGTGCACACGCTACGCAGGTTTTTGGCACAGCAGATGCATGAACATCTATCGTAGATGAACGAAGTTGTCAAATAATAGCGTTGTCACTGATTGTTAGCTAGCTAGCACTAGCATTCTGTACAAATGTCTAAAATACAGTTGTTGAGAGTGTTTCTCAGCCAGCGGCTAACTGTGGCTGCCGAGGAGATATTTGGAGCAGTTGAAAAAACGATAGCTGAGTACCAGGAAGAGGTTTCCTGTTCGAAAAAGGAGAACGACCGTCTACAGAAGATTCTTGACCTCGTTATTAAACCTGAGATAAAGTTACAAAGAGCAGGTTTGTGACATTTATCTTCAACCTACATTTCATACAAATTGATAATGTTAGTTATTTCATTTTGAGAGCCAGTGTCGACAAAAGTAGCGTTATGTCGAGACATTCTTGAAGAAGCAACGCGCATGCTCGCCCTCAGGATTCCTCCCGTTACAGCCATTATTTCCCTGTTGCCACATAGCCTAATTGTTTTTGGCCCGTTTTAGATTTTTTGTTGATGTCCTATAATTCAGTCAATATTTTATGGATTTGTATATCCAGAAGCGAGTATGTAACATAAGAGTATGTTACTCCATTATGCAGCTGTTAAATTTACCAGAACTGTTTTTTTGGCCTTTTATCAATTTTGATAAATAATGTAACGTTGTAACGTTAGTAGACTTCTCTCCCTCCAGACCTCCAGCAGCTCACTGTATTGGAAGAGGAGGTTCACCCTGAGCAGCAGCCCTGTGTGCAGGATTGGAGCCCTAGTCTTGGACAGGAGGACAGCGAGCCCATACGGATAAAAAAGGAGCAGGAGGAACTCAAAAAGCAACTTCAGTGGCTGGAGTCTGACACCAGAGAGTTCATATTTGATCCTTTCTGTGTAAGTGATTATGATCAGGACCCAACTCAGTCCTTGCAAATCCAAAGTGAGGAAAATAGGGAGAGAGATTCTCAACCAAACGTTGTAACTGGACAGATCAAAACAGAACCTGATGGAGAGGACTACAGAATATCAGAACCAACCTGTTCTTCAGCTCAGAGTACAAATAGTGAACATGTCAATAGGATGGAAAACAAAGGAGCGCAGTCTGTTTTAAAGTCACACAAACCAAAGACCACAAGAAAACAAAAAAGAAAACAAACTTATAGCAGCGCAAATGGCATGAAATGTACTCCATGTTCTTGTAAGGTTTGTGGGAGGTCTTTTCGGTACAAGCGTCCCTTTTTTAATCATGTGCAAAGTCATGCACATATAGAGGATAAAGAACGTGTCTGTGGTGTGTGTGGAAAGCACCTAGATTCTAAAGAGAGTATGAAAGATCACCTTCAAACTCACATCATAGCTGAGCCTGAGTTTTGTCATGTTTGTGGTAAAACGTTCACCACGAAGCTTAGGCTGAAAAAACACATGAGGGTTCACACGGGAGAGAAACCATATCGCTGCGATGATTGTGGCAGGTGTTTCAGTGATGCCGCCAATTTGATCGGACACAAAAGGACTCACACCGGCGAGAAACCATATTGCTGCCAGGAATGTGGCCAAGGATTCACTCAAAGTGGACATCTGGTTTTGCACAGGAGGAGACATACTGGGGAGAAGCCATATCTCTGTTCTGTGTGTGGTAAAAGTTTCAGCACCAGATCAAATTATACAGGACACATGAGAGTTCACACAGGGGAGAAACCGTACAGCTGCCATGATTGTAGCAAATGTTTCAGCAATACTGCAAATTTGAGTGCGCACAGGAGGATTCATACAGGGGAGAAACCATATTGTTGTGATTATTGTGGCAAAGGGTTTGCTCAGAATGGAAATCTTAAAATGCACATGAAGACACACAGGAAATAAATCTTATAGGCTAATTGCTGTGTGAGAAATATCTCAGCACTGACATCCACCCAACTCATCCACCCAACTTGAGAATCCACACAAGAGAGAAATACATCTCTTTCGTGACTGTGGCAAAGCCTTTGCACAGTGGAAATTTGGCAAGGCATAATGAGAATGTACAAAATGTATCAAATGTCAGAATTCAGCATGCACAACAAAATTTCAACAGTTTGATTACACAGGATAGAACTGTGATCTGGCTCATCTGACAGTGATTATGAGGTTTCACACACAGTGGTGAGAGACTATACAAGTATCCTATAGAAAATGCTTTATCACAAGTGTATTAACTAGACTTCAAAGGAGCCTAGTTGAGGAACAATTGTAGGCCTACTTGCAATCCCTGCTGCAAGTGCTTCAAATGGACTCACGAGGAAGGCACATTCACAACAGGGAGAAAACATGGCAGGGCCTTCGGGGAAAGGGCATCAGACAGGATTGAGAGGCAAATTCTCCCTTCCACCAGTAAGAAGAGATGGGGTCTAGTACATACCCACAAGAACCCGGCTCTAGGATCAACAAGATATGACTGTACTAGCTTGAACTTACAGAACATTGTTATAAGTCCACATGAACATTGCGCAACAGATTGCTGAGCAGCAGGAGTCCCTGCTCATTAGTATGACACAGAACACACATTTGAGCTGCTGTCCTGTATCTTGAAAACAAAACTTAGCATTTTTTGTCTTGAAAGTAAAATGCCTTCTCCAGTAATACATCATATCTGTTTTTAACACTGTTGTGATGTTGTTGTCTTACTTTTCAAAGTGTTTGTTACTTCATGGCTTTCATACCAAAACTATAGTCATACTTCTGAGTTTGATGTCAATTTGCTTGAAAAGAAAATAAATACTTGTCTATTTCATTGTATATGTATTGACAGGTTTAAATAATTAGTATGCTATGTTCCAGGTGAACTATTAAATGTGCATGGGCTACCATCTGAAATGTGTGCTTCTTATTTCAACCAGAAACTTGAATATCATAAAATATCAAAATGTATGATCATTTTTATATCATACATTTTCCAGACATCCAGAACGTGGCACAGAATAACAAATATGCTGTAATGGGAAATGATTGGCTAATTCTTTCCCTGTATTTGATTTACTGTTGATATGTAATACACATAATTGTGTGGGAAGACAAAGACAGATACATTCCCTTGGGTAACGTATCTATCTATATTTAATTAAGTCGCTTTGTGCCTGTTAGTATAAACTGATCTATTGTAGCTAACTATCTATGCTATTATTTTTTACCTGTTTAACTGACAGTATCAAATGTCTGCCAGTGTTGAATGTTATGGTTAAAGTCTGACGCAAGACTGGATTTAAGGAAACACTGATAATGTATCTGTGACACTGTGATTCTGTAGCAGCTGATGTGACTTCCTTCAAGCCTTTGGCTGGTGTTTACAGAAGATTCGGTGCTGTGTGATTAATATATAAGGACTGTTAGACATTTGCAATGCTTCTGTTCTGTAGGTGTTTCCCTGAATTGTTGTATTAAACCGGATTGATTTCGATTTGACTTCATCAACGACTGCTCTCCTTTCTGTTCACCTGGACCTTCCTGTTACATAATGTTCATTGATAACTCATAATTCATAAATAGCTATCAGTTATTTATCTCATTTTCTGCTCCAATTAAATGGATCATATTTTTTTCCAGTAATAAATTAATAACAAGACATGGTCTTGATCAAGTACACACTAAAAAGTATTCTATCCTATTTTTGACTTTTAATTTGAAATTCATAAAAAATTATACCGGAAGTTAGACCCAGCGTTCAATTTCGTTCCACATCACATCCGCTGAGCAACAGCACAGCAGAAGTACATTTTTGTGTTTTTGTATTTCTAAGCACAGCAGTGCAGTAAACATTTTCAACTACCGTGAGTATGCCTTCAAAAATATTATTTATGTAACTAGTTTGTATGTAGCAAAAGCTATTCGTTTTCATATGCAATGATAGAATAGTGGCTAAGCGTAGCAATATTTGACATGAAGGAATGGTGATGTGGCTTCTTCGACCGGAATCGTTATTTCTTGTAAAAAAAAAAAATCAAAAAGGGAGATATTCAAGGTTTCGAGTAATGACAGTGAACAACTTGTGTGTTAGAATATAAATAACTGAATCACAGAAACGAGCTAACTAGCTAGCTAAACGATGTGTCAATTGAACTGTCTATGGGCAAGCCCATCAATGATGACAACCATTTTCCATTCCATAACCCCCAGACTCTCCCTACTGTCTCTAGGTTTTTCACTGTGCGTTATTCATTTGTTACAACAATAGAAAGCCTAGTTTCGCATTGTGTTAGAGGATTTGTTATCGCTTGTGAAACAGTGCCATTAACCTTGTATGTTTCTTTTCTGTCACTGCCATGTTTTATTTTAGCCTACATCTTTCCCACATCGGCATCAGTTACTCTAATGAAATCTGGTGTCCCAAAGGGTGAGAACTGCCTTGTAGACATGGATTCCAAGGCAGGGGATCGCTTCAGCGCTGAGCCAGCCGACGCTGCTGGATCCGGAGGTGTCATGGGAAGGTGTGTGCTGTTGTTTTTCTAGCTCTGTCTCTATCTGTTTGTTAATCTGTCTAGTACATGGCTCGCCAATCCTGTTCCTGGAGAGCTACCCTCCTGCATGTTTTTGCTCCAACCCCAGTTGTAACTAACCTGATTCAACTTGTCAACCAGCTAAATATTAGAATCAGGTGAGCTAGATTAGGGTTGGAGTGAACCTACAGGACGGCTCTCCAGGAACAGGTTTTTGAGAGCCCTGCTCTAGTGCCAGCAGTCTGTAAACCTGGTCCTTGAGAGCTACAGGTTGTGCAGGCTTTTGTTCCAGCCCAGCACTAACACACCTGAATCAACTTGCAGCACCATGTATCTCTCTGGGATCATGGTTGGTGACTGGTTCGGGTCCAGATACATTTTATATACGTTCCTCATGTGTAGTCATTCTTCTGTGGCTATTATTGTGTCTGGAGGAAAATTGTGTTCTGAATGTGTCTCATATTCTTCTTAATCTAGCCTACCACTAAAGGAACTAGAGGGGTCAGTTTGTCCTTTCCTTGTATTAAACCTGGCTATGATGTGTAGTCATTCTTCTGTGGCTATTATTGTGTCTGGAGAAAAATTGTGATCTGAATTTGTCTCATATTCTTCTTAATCTAGCCTACCACTAAAGGAACTAGAGGGGTCAGTTTGTCCTTTCCTTGTATTATTCCTGGCTATGATGTGTTGTTGTTCAATCTGTCCACGATCAGTCTCTTGGTTTAATGCTATAAAATTATTCCATCTCCCCATACCTCTTGTTTAGTTTACCACCCTGGCTTTCTGCCTTGCCTCACAGGCTGTGGCTGCCCAAAGGCCTCTCACCCAGTGTGGCCAAGGAGTGGTTTGATCGTCGCCGTGCGTCCATCCGTCCCTGGGCTGGCTTTGTGGATCACAGGAAGTTCACCAAGCCCCGCAACTTTGGTGAACTGTGCCAGAGGGTGGTGCGCAACTTTGACACCTACAACAGCAACTACACCTTCATCTTCCTCGGCCTCATCATCTACTGCATGTAAGAGCTGTGGGACAGGAGTTTAAAGACACTGTGGTATTCAGTGAATATAAAAACACAGTAATTACATTTATTTTATTGATTTATTTAACCTTTATTTAACCAGGAAGGGCTCATTGAGATTTAAAATCTCTTTTTCAAGAGCGTCCTGGCCAAGATAGGCAGCACCAAGTCATTACAAAACTTACAGACAAACAACATGAAAAACTACAAGTAATCTAGTAAAAACCATAGAATTCACAAGAGCATAACAAAAATCAAAAACAGCAAATTAAAAACATTGACAGGTCAGGGAATCAGTCTCAAGATCATTCATCAGTGATTTAAAAATACCAATCGGGACAGGTTCTTCCAGTTTAAAAGTATTTTGTAAGGTGTTCCAAGACGATGGCGCAGAGTACATAAAAGCCCTTTTACCAAATTCAGTTCGGACATTTGGAACAGTTAGCAGGATAAAGTCCAGCGAACGAAGAGAGTACCCACCACATTTCTGAACAATAAAAATGCCCAAATAAAAAGGTAGTAAACCCAAAATGGCTTTATAAATAAAAGTATACCAGTGACTGAGCCTACGAGTGACTAGAGAAGGCCAGCCAACCCTGGTATACAAAGTGCAGTGGTGCGTTAGGGTTTTGCAGTTTAAAATAAATTTCAAAGTGCCATGGTAAAGGCTGTCAATTGATCTCAAACACTGAGCGGAAGCATTCATATATCAAATATCCACATAGTCTAGTAAAGGCATAAATGTACCTGATACTAGTCTCCTTCTGGCTTCAAAAGAAAAACAGGCCTTATTCCTAAAATAAAATCCCAATTTCAGCTTCAATTCTTTTGTAAGTTGTTGAATATGCAATTTAAAAGAGAGGCCGTCATCAATTAAAATTCCAAGTTATTTATGAGGTTACAACCTCAATCTCCTTGCCCTGACAAGTAGTAATAGGTGAAAGGTTCAGAGGTCTATTTCTTGCTTTAGAAAACACCATTAGTTTAGTTTAGTCAGTATTGAGGATAAGCTTCAATTGACACAAGGTATGTTGAACAGTATAAAAAGCAGTTTGCAAGTTCTGGAAAGCTTTTGTAAGAGACGAGGCACAACAGTAAATAACAGTATCATCAGCATAAAAATGAAGTTGCGCATTTTGGACATTTTTGTCTAAATCCTTTATATAAATAGTGAATAAGAGAGGACCAAGTACAGAGCCTTGGCGCACACCATTTAAAGACAGACAATTTAACAGACATAAGCCCATCAAATTGAGTGCACTGAGTTCTATCAGACAGATAGTTAGCAAACCATGCAACTGCATGCTCTGAAAGACCTACACTCGACAATCTCTGCCTTAGTATAGCATGATCAACTGTATCAAAAGCCTTAGAGAGATCAATAAAAAGTGAGACACAGTGCTGTTTTTTGTCAAGGGCTTCAGTGATATCATTTAAAACCTTCATGGCTGCTGTAATTGTGCTATGCTTCTTCCTGAAGCCCGATTGGTACATTGATAAAATAGAGTTAGTAAATAAAAACTATTTTAGCTGTTCACTCACAAGGGTTTCAAGTATTTTCACCAGGGGTGACAGCTTTGAGATTGGCCTATAATTATTTAAAATAGTTGGATCTCCCACCTTTAAAAGTGGTAGGACATGCTGATTTCCAGATTGTCAGGAATTTCTTTACATTCCAGTGTTAGATTGAACAGATATGTAAGTGGTTCAGCTATGAAATCAGCTGCCATATTTTAAAAAGCAGGGATCCAAAAGATCAGGACCTGCAGGCTTTCTCTGATCTAAGGATTTCAGGGCTTTATGTACCACCTGCACTGAGAATGGCAAAAAGCTAAAAGTTTGACCAGCTCTCACTGGTTCATCCACACAGGGTTGTACAGAGACAGAGGACACTGGTTCATCCACAGAGGGTTGTACAGAGACAGAGGGCACTGGTTCATCCACACAGGGTTGTACAGAGACAGAGGGCACTGGTTCATCCACACAGGGTTGTACAGAGACAGAGGATACTGAATCAAACAGCCTACCAGATGATACAAAGTGCTCATTGAAACAATTCAGCATTTCAGTTTTGTCATATACAGCAACAGAGTTCTTCAAAACACATGACGGTAATTCATTAACATTACTGTTACCAGACATAGACTTAGTAGCCTTCCAAAACTTTCTAGGGTCATTCAGGTTATCAGTGGTAACAGACATACAATATTCAGACTTGGCCTTCCTGAGAAGAAAAGAACACTTGTTTCGTAACTGCCTAAAAATAAGCCAATCAGCATCAGAACATGATTTCCTTGCTTTAGCCCAGGCTAGATTATACGGTCGTGAATAATACAAGACAGCTCAGAAGAAAACCATGGATTATCCAGCCCTTTAACCCTGAACCTGCGGAATGGGGCATGTTTGTTTACTATTTGGAAAAAAACATCATGAAAGAATATCCAGGCAGTTTCCACATCAGGGATAAGCTCAATCTTGCTCCAGTCAAAATAAAACAAATCATGAAAGAAAGCCTGCTCATTAAAACACTTCAAATTTGTCTTATGAATAAAACGTGGGTTTGTTTTAGGAACCTTACTATTTCTAACAGCAACAACAGCACAATGGTCACTTAAATCATTACAAAAAACACCAACCGTAGAATATTTATGTGGAACATTTGTTAATATCAAATCAAATAGGGTAGATTTATCTGGGCATTTAATTTACATATTGCATATAGACAGATTGCAGCCTGTTTTATTTTCAAATTCCAAATCTCAGTGGTTTGAATAGGCCTAGATCTATGCTGGATTGAATTGATTTAGAATCTGTGATAATCAAAGAAACTCTTTCCCTCTTCCAATCTCCCCCGCTTTACCTCAGTATCAGCTCTCCCATGCTGCTGATTGCTTTGGCAGTGTTTGTTGGTGCCTTCTACATCATCCACCTCAAGTCCCTGGAGTCTAAACTGGTCATCTTTGGTGAGTAAAGCAGTCATGATCTGTGAGATGATTATATGGAGCAATTTCAGTGCCAACAGATTCTATTTGAATTCCATCATTTTGAATTTGTAATAGGATATTGAATTTGAATGTAATATTTTTTAATAATGCACAAATGTAACAATTGAATTCTTGTATTTCATGATTTGACACTGAATTGAATGAATATTGCATTGTTTTATTTAATTGAACATTCAAATTCAATATTTTATGTATTCAGTTTCACTATTGTAGATATTGCATTCATTGTCTAGGTATTTAGTTTACAAACTATCAAGTATATTTCCCCCCTCAATCTACGCACAAGACCCCATAATGACAAGCTAAAACAGGTTTTAGAGATTTTTGCTAATTTATTAAAAAACAGAGACCTTATTTACATAAGTATTCAGACCCTTTTCTATGAGACTCTAAATTGAGCTCAGGTGCATCCTGTTTCCATTTATAATTATGGATGTTTTTAAAATTGAGTGGAGTCCACCTGTGGTGAATTCAATTGATTGGACATGATTTGGAAAGGCGCACACCTGTCTAGATAAGGTCCCACAGTTGACAGTGCATGTCAGAGGAAGTGCATAATTTGGAATCTGTTTGGGAACGTCGATAATAACATGTTTTCGCAACGAAACATATATTTCACTAAATGGTTGACAGCCCCTCTGCACGCTCCAGAAAGGAACAAAGGAGAGAGGAGGAGACGGAAACGCATGGTGGTGAGATTCTGTAGCTTAAGGTAACGTGCGACCCAATGAATTATGAAAATATAAAATAAATCCCTATTACTAGGCTATTCAAAATCCAAATGCACATTCACTATACTTGCGGTCTATCTGTATGCAACCCTGCACATTCAATGAACCAACAGCATGGCCTAGGGCTGTACGTTCTCTCCCAGACTCGTGGATATACATTTTGTCTAAACTTTCAGGAATAGGATCATAATAGCTTATAGCCAAAACGGTTCAAAACGGTTCAAACGCTAGAGCCAAATTCATAGGAAGGAAATAAATTCAACATGCCACATTGGCTTCAGAAACCACCAGAAGCGTCTGTTTACCACAGAGATATACAGACAATGAATGCAATATCTACCATATTGAAACTGAATATTTTAAAATTTAATTTCAATATTCAATTTAATTGAAATACAATTTTAAAACCGAATGCAATGTTTATTCAATTCAGTTTAAATAAATGCCTTTACAAATTTGAAAATATTAAATTCTAATTCAATATCCTAATACAAATTCAAAATTTATGGAATTTTAAATATAATTTCAGTTCGCACTGAAATCAATCTGTAATTTGGGTGTAGGGTGAATAGTATTTGAAATCTGAGTTTTTTTTTAAATTTATTTTGCACACAGGAAAAGAGGTGACCGGACCTCACCAATTGGGTCTGGCAGGGGCAGTCTCTTTCCCTGTGTTCTGGTTGGCTGGTGCAGGAGCTGCAGTGTTTTGGGTCCTGGGTAAGTTACAACCCCCATCTCACTCTCTACTGTACACATCAGACCTGGGATAACTGTAGACTTAGGCCTAGATATGCATTATGGAATGTATTTCTCTTTGAAGGAGACAAATGATTAGGGATGTAACATTCACCGATTTGCATGGGAGCCCAAACCGATCCAAATGGAGCTTACATCAGTCAAAACATCAATTCAATTTACGAATTGCCGAGTCACTAACATGTTTTGCTCATATTACATACTTTTGACCTGCTGGAGGTACCTCGTATTTTGTGACAAATGATGCGTCCTCTCCTTCATTGTCGAATGAAGCATGTAACTGTGTTGACGGCAGTGGAGGCTGCTGAGGGGAGGACGGCTCATAATAATGGCTTGAACGGCGCAAATGGAATGGCATCACACGCATGGAAACCATGTGTTTGATGCATTTAATACCATTCCGCTCCAGCCGTTACTGTTAGCTGTCAACCTCCTGTGGTTGACAGTCATTGATCTACAAGCAATTTTACATGCCAACAACCCCAAGGATTATCAAATCAAAGATTATTTGTCACTTGTGCAAAATACAACAGTGAAATGCTTACTTACAGGTTCTAATCAATAGTGCAAAAAATATATAGTTTGCAAGCGCTGCCACATAAGACGAGCGTCAGAGCCGATGTAGTATGATTCAATCTTAGCCCTGTATTGACGCTTTTCCTGTTTGATGGTCCGTCGCAGGGCATAGCAGGGTTTCTTGTATGCTTCCAGGTTAGAGTCCTGCACATTGAAAGCAGCAGCTCTACCCTTTAGCTCAGTGCGAATGTTGCCTGTAATCCATGGCTTCTGGTTGGGAATGTACGTACAGTCACTGTGGGAACGACAGTCTCGATGCACTTATTGATAAAGCCAGTGACTGATGTGGTGTACTCCTCAATGCCACCGGAAGAATCCCGGAACATGTTCCAGTCTGTGATAGCAAAACAGTCCTGTAGTTTAGCATCTGCTTCATCTGACCACTTTTTTATAGACCGGGTCACTGGTGCTTCCTGCTTTTAATTTTTGCTTGTAAGCAGGAATCAGGAGGATAGAGTTGTGGTCGGATTTACCAAATGGAGAGCGAGGGAGAGCTTTGTACGCTTCTCTGTGTGTGGAGTACAGGTGATCTAGAATTGTTTTCCCTCTGGTTGCACATTTAACATGTTGATAGAAATTTGGTAGAACTGATTTAAGTTTCCCTGCATTAAAGTCTCCGGCCACTAGGAGCACCGCCTCTGGGTGAGTGGTTTCCTGTTTGCTTATATTATTCCTCAGCTGACTGAGTGCGGTCTTATTGCCAGCATCTGTCTGTGGTGGTAAATAAACAGCCACGAAAAGTATAGCTGAAAACTCTCTAGGCAAGGAGTGTGGCCTGCAATTTATCACAATATACTCTACTTCAGGCGAGCAAAATCTAGAGACTTCCTTAGATTTCGTGCACCAGCTGTTGTTTACAAATATGCACAGACCCCCCCCCCCCCCCCCCCCCCCCTTCATTTTACCTGAGTGTGCTGTTCTATCTTGCCGGTGCAGCTTATATCCCGCTACCTGAATATCCATGTCGCCATTCAGCCATGATTCCGTGAAACATAGGATATTACAGTTTTTGATATTCGTGATCGTACCTTGTCTAATTTATTGTCCAATGATTGCACGTTGGCGAGTAGTATTGACGGTAACGGCAGCTTTCCCAGTCGCCTTCGCCGGGTCCTGACCAGTTATCCGGCTCTTTGTCCTCTGTACCTGCGTCGCTTCCTCTTGCAAATAACGGGGATGTCGGTCCTGTGGGGTGTTTGGAGAATGTCTTGTGCGTCGTCTTTGTTGTAGAATAAATATTTGTCTAATCCAAGGCGAGTGTCCTGATATCCAGAAGCTCTTTTTTTGCCGTAAGATACGGTTGCAGAAACATTATGTACAAAATAAGTTACAAATAACGCAAAAAAACCCCACATAATAGCAGAATTGGTTGGGCGCGTAAACTGTAAAACTGCTGCCATTTTCTTCTGGCGCCATTTTTTAGCCTTGTCAAACTGCACACTGTGCCCAGCTTTGTTTGCTGACCAACGTGAGGTAGGCGGCCTGTTTCTGATCGTGCACATCTGCGGGCATCTTCAGTATTCAAATGCTAAAATGGCTTGCGCGATATTAGGCTTTACATTAGTTGAGTTACAACCTCTATAATTTGCTAGATTGTTATCTTTGCGCTGTTGAAAATGGTGTTTTACCCGGAATAAAAGTAAGCTACCGGGAGACACAACTCTCATCTGGCTATACCTACTGAACGGAGCTTACAATAGATTTTGATTTTGATTGTTCAAGTTCACCATCAGCAATAGTTTTGGTAGTTTTTTGCTTTAAACAATCAGTGTATATGGTCATTTATACATATACGGTCAAGTTGATATTGAGGAATCACTTTTGCGAGGCACACTGCTGGAGGAGAATAGAAGCTCACTTAATTACTTCCAAACGGTCAAAACCATTCGATTTTGAGATGGGGGGGGTGATATCCAAAGTTGTGCGTATACACTGAGTATACAAAACATTAAGAACAGCTGCTCTCTCCATGACTTGGACTGATCAGGGGAATCCAGGTGAAAGCTATGATACCTCATTCGTTAAATCCACTTTAATCAGTATAGATAGGTTAAATATTTTTAAACCTTGAGACAATTGAGACATGGATATAACTTTTTACAACACTGCTAGGATTTGAGTCCATTAATTCCCGCCATGAAAATTGTAAATTGATCGCGATGTAGTGCTAAGATTAACCATTGTGTTTGGTTTCTCAAAATAGAGCCCTAAATGTAACCTAGGCTTCTACTCTCCTCTTTCTCAGCCCCTTCTATCTCTTCCATTTGATTGACTCTCTCACTTCTCACTCAGGCGCGACGATGTTTGTGATTGGCTCTCACGCTGCCTTCCGGGAGCTGGAGGGAGGATCGGAAATGGAGGAGCTCTTCATGGAGCCCGTGTAGCGATGGAGGAATCTGTATGTCTGTGCCATTATAGCGTCTGTGACAGCATTGGCAGCGCCATTGAGGCTACAACCCATAAGAATCCCCACGCGGGTGACTACTTTAAAATGGCAGAAGCATATTGGAAGCCCTCAATGGTGCTGCCCATGCTAAAACAGCCTTTTGGCCACTAGAGGCCTCTTTCTCTTTGTGAACCCTCAACACTCACCTTTGACCTTTTTTTTAATATAACACAGAATGCACCTTGTCATGCCTCTGAAGTGATTTGCTGTTACTGACCCTCTACAACTAAGACCATAATAGTACTCATAGTAGTACTCATAAAAGAAAAAAGATACTATTAGAAGAATATATTGATTGACTGTCGTATGCACAAAGAGTGACTGAGACGTTCATGTACCTCAGCACACTTCATACTGTATGCCTAGTTCATACTGTCTTTTCCAAATGTAACTGATACCTCTCCTTTTGTGTCTAATACACATTTCTTCCTGTGAAATATCAGTGTCAGCCTTTTGTTTAATGCCTCCGTACCTCCTGTTTTAATGTTCCCTTGTGGATATCTAATAATACAAAATGTCACTCGGTCAACTGAAGACCTGACATGTTACAAAGAGTTTTAACATCGCCACAGTAATAATTCAGATGTGTTTTTAAAAATCCTATATAGCTGATGTTGAATAAGTCCTCAGTGAGCACCATTAAACTGAATGAGGGAAATGGCATCAAATCGCCAATGCTTCTCTGACTGGGGAAGAAGTGCCATTTGCAGCTTTACAATGTATTTATCCAACTAGAATGAATGGTTCTTTTAGACAAATTGCATATACTTTAAAGCAATGCTTAGTGGATATTCCAGATACCTAATGGTGATCAAGCATTATGTTTAAATCGTACTTTGTATTGCTATTGTATTGTATTACTATATCTACTTTTAGTCGTGTGCAGGCATGTTGTGCAGTGTTGCTGGGTAACTTTTCATAATTTATTAGCTCTGCTTTATGGCTTTGACATTTAAAGATCAATATATTATTTAAAAAATATATCTCTCATACTTGTCATGCTATCTTTTTGCTCTTTTTTGTATTTTTAATGGCAATTGGGAAGTGCAATAAACTGTCCTATCTAAGATATTGTGAGTGTGTTTCTGTGAGGAAGTCCATGCATGAATGTTGAAATATTTAGGCCCCTTTTGCGCATAATATTTATTTGTGGTGATTTAAAACATTACATTAAAGGTTGTGTGTATATTCTGTATGTACAGTATATGTGCCAAAATTGCAATACTTTGTAGGCCCTTTTGTGTCCTGGATCCCCCCAAGAGGATGTAGTTTCCCCTACTTTTCTCTCTCCGTGTCCTCCTACCCTCCCTCTGTCTGACACTTCAGTGCTAACCCCCCACCCCCCCTTTCCCCCCCTTTATACATGACCCCTGTACACTGCTCATCAAGACAACCCCATGCACAGGTTGCTATGGAGATGACCTTGGAGGTTCACCCATCCACACACACTTCACTCACTGGCATACTGCACACTGCAGCAAAGCTGGGCGATCGATATTCTATTATGCGGAGGGGGAGAGAGAGGAGTCTGTAAGAGCTCGCTGCATGGACATGTGGGAATGTAGGGGGAAGGGGGTGTCAGTGATGTAGAGTATCAACGCAGTTTATACACCTTTTGTGAATAGCATTTTACCCACCCATTACGTACACCTCATCTCGTTCAATGCTAAGCGTTTATTCACTCCCCCACTACTACAATCCCTGTTGTGGAAAGATGCATCATAAATGGAAACTACTGTATTCCCTGTAGTGCACTATATAGGGAATAGGGTGCCATTACGGACAAACCCTAAATGTGTGAGGGAGGAGGGGGTGTGTTTAAAACTGTAGGTACAGCCACAGGCTCTGTCATGCCCCCATGAGTTTTTTAACCTACAGTATTATCTATAGCAGATTTTAGCCACTGAACACAGCTATTTAGCCCAGATTAATTTTACTCCAGGATTGAAAACTGTTTTTGGGAGAGCGAAAGTGTTGTTTTTTTGTCCAGTATTAGGCTTAATCTCAGTCTGGGAAACTGGCCCATACTGTATCTGTACTCTTGTTACCAGTAGGTACAGAATACAAGGCAAGACTAACAAAGCTTCAGAAATGTAAATGTGTGGACGTCGGGCCCTCATACCACCCTCATGGAGTCTGTTTCTGACCGTTTGAGCAGACACATGCACATTTGTGGCCTGCTGGAGGTCATTTTGCAGGGCTCTGGCAGTGCACCTCCTTGCACTAAGGCGGAGGTACCGGTCCTGCTGCTGGGTTGTTGCCCTCCTACGGCCTCCTCCACGTCTCCTGATGTACTGGCCTGTCTCCTGGTAGCGCCTGCATGCTCTGGACACTACGCTGACAGACACAGCAAACCTTTTTGCCACAGTTCGCATTGATGTGCCATCCTGGATGAACTGCACTACCTGAGCCACTTGTGTGGGTTGTAGACTCCGTCTCATGCTACCACTAGACTGAGAGCACCGCCAGCATTCAAAAGTGACCAAAACATCAGCCAGGAAGCATAGGAACTGAGAAGTGGTCTGTGGTCACCACCTGCAGAATCACTCCTGTTTTGGGGGCTGTCTTGCTAATTGCCTATATTTTCCACCTTTTGTCTATTCCATTTGCACAACAGCATGTAAAAGTTATTGTCAATCAGTGTTGCTTCCTAAGTGGACAGTTTGATTTCACAGAAGTGTGATTGACTTGGAGTTGCATTGTGTTTTTTAAGTGTTCCCTTTATTTTTTTGAGCAGTGTATATCCTGCATTTCTTCTGTTTGCAACTGTTTGTAGGTTTCACATTTCATTTTCTTTAGGTTTCAACATCAAAGCCAAAACGTTTACTTGATTTGGTCGTTTGGTACATTACCCGGGGCTTTTGCCAACTCACAGTCTTCTGTCAATTGTACATTTTGCAGTGTAACCTGATATGATTCTCATCATTAGATGGCATCCTAGCGCTCTGCCAATATGTCCCTCAACACTATAGATACAACACGAACACAGTAAAATACTAGATACAGCATATCTCGCTGGTCTTAAGAATCACTTGTAAATCTCTTATTCTCTTACAGATATTTCATTGCGTATACACAACCCCAAATGTTGTCCAGGTGAGGACAAAAAGATACGTTACTGATCCGTTTTTATCCTACAAGATTTCATAAATTCAGGCCTACATTTAGCATTTAAGCCATGTAGTATCAGACTGACACGAGAAAAGAGGGGTAAAGGAAGCTGAAAGTCAAGTGAGTCAAAGGCAGAGAGAGAGAAAGACACACAGACAGTGCTAGGTTGTATTAAATGGTCTCGATGTTTTATTGGTGTTGGTTTCATTTTCTTTCACACACATGTTCTACTACTGTTTTTTTGTTGTCTTCTGTAGTCTCAACCCCCTACAGCCCTCTGAGTAAGACCCAGCCTGAAATGGCTGTTCCTCTGCTGGTCTCCAATACAGACATTCACACAGAACTTAATACCTGGACTGGGTCTCCTAGATTGGACCGGACTCCAGGAACATGGAAGTGGTAGCAGGAATATGGACGCCATAGTTTCTGTCTCACATGTTTTAATAATAAAACACAACCGTGTCGCTTTTTTTTTTGTTTGTTACATTTTTGCATCGGCTTTCTGAAAACCTGGCGAAAAAAAAGATTGGAAACCATATACAGAAAAAGGAAACAGAGTGGTCTTTCCTCTTTTCCCATAACACGCTCAACAATGCCGATGTTCTTTTTCACTGAATGTGTATCTTGAGATGTTTTATTTTCAACATGTCATTTTTATTTCTTTAAATCGGTATAGAATTATATAGTTTTCCTAGAACACACAGAAAGATTGAGTTGTATTTTCCAACTGGGGGTGTACTGTAGTATTTAACAAGGACAATGGTTCACACAGTGCACACAAACAGACAAACAGGGAGTAGAGGGGAGAGGAGGGTGTGAGAGACAGAAAGGGAAGGGGGACTGGGGACGCCATGGCGGGGTGTGCTTTGTTATGCCTAAATGAGGGAAAGCAGCTCTCACATACCCCCCTCCCTTTATATAAATGAAAAAAACAAGTAAAACCAATGAACCCCCACCCCATATTATAAAAAAACAACAACAGTGTTGAAGAAAAAGGAAATGGTCGGAGTGAGAAAGACATCCGCTCTTCCTCCTGCAGACAGGAGAGGGCGAGAGGGACGGCTCGATTGGTGTCAGCTGTGGGATCTCGCTTGTGATCTGTAGATCTGTGTGTGACCGGAGGACGAGCAAAGGGTCGCAGGAGGAGGAAGAGAGGGAGGAACAGAGGTGTGGAGATAGAGGGGGGAAAGAAAGGGAAGGGGGGAAGAGTGGTATGGCCCTTTTTTTCCCCGAGCGTCGACACTCCCTTTAGATCATAGCTCGTTCAAATCTACATACACAATATGCAGCTGCCGTTTGGTAGATATATTGGTTTATGTACACAGCAGTGAGAGAACACATGCAAAGAGTATCATAGGAGATGGAGATGGGGGCTGATGTAGGAAGTCGTAAAGGTGCTTTGCTGTTTTTAATCTTTGGGGCAGTTGTGATGAAAATTGCTTCGAAGCGGTTGTTGTCTTTTACGGGGTGGGGCATCTGAAGACATGTCTTGCCAGGGATGGAATGAAAGGGGGGAGAAACAAATGGAAAATGTAGGGGTATGAGTAAAGACGGTATCCATCGCTCAATAGTATGTCTCCCTTTCCACCCAACCTGTAGGAGGAGAGGGGAGGGGAAGAGAAAAGAGAGGCATTAAGAGAGTTGTCTTGTTTTTGTGTCAATTAAAGATTTGTGTGTGAAGTTACAAATGCAAATCTCATGTTAGGATTCGGACCTAAATGTTATAAATAGAGAAAGAGACAGCCATATACCTCCTGGGTTCCTACGGATGAGCAGTTTTCGGATCTCATCATACACAAAGATGAGGACACTGTAGGGGACCGCACAGAACCACCAGCTGGGCCTGGAGGAGAGAGAGAGTGAGAGAGAGAGAGAGAGGAGGGGGACAGAGGTTAATAAACACACATCATGGCAGATAGAAGGTCAATAGTTGTCAGTGTAGGTGTATGTACAGTATGTGTGTATGTCTATGTCTATCTGTTTGGTTTGTGTATGTAGGTGTATTTCTGTATATTTCTGGGTTTACTCCACTCACTTTAGGGGGAACATCCTGAGTGCCACATCCATGCCTGGGGTGTAGGATAAGAAGGCAGCCAGAGCTGTCTCCTCAAACAGGCCAAATATCAGGATCTTGTTCCTAAGAGGAGAGTAGTGCAGAGGAGAGACATGAGAATAAATATAAGAGGTTGAGAGAGACTAATATACATAGAGACCAAGCATACTGTATATTAACAAATGTAGAGACCAAGCATACTGTATATTAGCACATGTAGAGACCAAGCATACTGTATATTAACACATGTAAAGACCAAGCATACTGTATATTAACAAATGTAGAGACAGACAGACAGACAGACAGACAGACAGACAGACAGGCAGACAGACAGACAGACAGACAGACAGACAGGAAAAGAGACACAGAAACAGACAGACAGACAGGAAAAGAGAGACAGAAACAGACAGGCAGACAGACTTACTTCATGCCCTGCTGGAAGACAGAGTTCCGCCTGGTCTTGCAGACAATGACATCAGCCCACTGTACCACCACGATACTGACGAAGAAGGCTGTGTGACACGTGAACTCCACGATCTTCCTCTGTTCATATGTCTACACACACACACAGAGGAGAAAGGGAGTGAGAGACAGTATTTGAATCATAGAATGAACTGGAACAATAGAATGGACATTGGCATCCCGGCAATGTGACTAAAAGGACAGCCATCTTGGTCAGGGAATTTATAGAATTTATAGAATCTGATCAAATATGGTGAAATAGTGTAAACAATGAATTTGCATATATACTTGTAATATACTGTATTGCTATATTTTGAATAGTTATTTTGGCTGGGAATTGTAGCGTGTACCTACCCATTGCTGGCCATAGCTGTCTTCCAGGTCGTTGCAAGCGCGGTCGTCCCAGTTGAGCCTGATACCCACAAGAATTGAGGGTAGGAAGCCATTCTCAGCCAAGATCACAAAGTAGGAGAAGAAGCCTCCCAGAGCCTGGATCATACCTTCACACACAGACACAAAGTGTTAACACATGTTCACTCTGGAAATGATGTTACCGGATCCCACAAGGAGAAGCCATTGACTTCTCATGTAGATTTGTTAACTATAATCCACTAGCCATAGATGTATGATCTATAAGCATCGATGCACTCATCAGTCTGTCAGATTCTACAACAGGGTGGTAGAAGACTAATCAACCACACTGTCCATAGAGTAGGTCCCAACTGCTGCCTGACCAGATTTGTCACAATGTTCTCACGACTAATGCTCAAGGACTTCATGGGGAAGTATTGATCATTGATCTGGCTGTGGGCTGTGATAACAGCTACATAGGCACTGTCTTCATGGCCCCGACCAGGTAGAGGAGCTAATGGGGACCCACCGATTTGTCCGTAGGCGATGCTGATGAGCCTCTCGTTCACCAGCTTGTCCCTGGTGGGGTTCCTGGGCTGACGCTTCATGATGTCACTCTCGGCTGCCTCATAGGCCAGGGAGATGGCGGGCACCTGGGGGAGGGTGTCACAGGTCACAGATGTGAGTTTGTATGAGAAACAAATATTTCACATTGATGTATATTTGATTGATCGCTCCATGTGAGATAGGGCATATCAAGTGTACGTGTGACATTATTTTCAACAATGCACAATTTAGTATTTTGTGTGTGTGTGTATTGGTCCCACGTGTGTGTGTTATGTGTGTGTGTGTGTGTGTATTGGTCCCACGTGTGTGTGTTATGTGTGTGTGTGTGTGCCTTACCATGTCAGTTCCCAGGTCGATACAGAGGATGGTGATGGTTCCCAGTGGTAGGGGGATATTGACGATGATGAAGAGGAGGAAGGGTGTGATCTCAGGGATGTTACTGGTCAGGGTATATGCAATGGACTTCTTCAGGTTATCAAAGATCAGACGACCTGCAGGGAGACAGGAGGACACACACACAGAGGTCACACACTGAACTCTGACCACTAACCTCTGTAGAATTGAGCAAAGGTCACTCAAGGTTGGATCAGGGTCTGCCCTTATTCATAAAGTGTCTCAGAGTAGGAGGGCTGATCTAGGATCAGGCCCCTCTTGTCCATGTGATCTTATTCACTAAAAAGTCAAAACTGATTTGAGATCAGCACCTACTCTGAAATGCTTTAAACATACAGGCTCATATTACCCGTCCCTCCCATCTTCTCCTTTTCTGCCCTCTTTTACCTTTCTTCCACTTCTCCCTCTCACACGCCCTTCTACTCTTTCCATCTGTTCTCCTCTCTCTCCCCATTCCATTTCTCACCCTCTTCCACTCCGGTAACGATGGAGGCAAAGTTGTCGTCCAGCAGGATCATGTCAGCGGCCTGCTTGGATACGTCAGAGCCGGAGATTCCCATGGCAACGCCGATGTCAGCCTTCTTCAGGGCAGGAGAGTCGTTCACACCGTCCCCTGTCACAGCCACGATGGCACCCTGGGAGGGACAGAAGAGTTAGCCCGTGTCCCAAATGGCACACTATTCCCCTCATAGCGCACTTTAGTAGTGCTTTTGAGCATGGCCCACAGAAAGGCACTATTGTACCAAAACTAGGGGGAAGTGATGGGGTCAATTCCCTGTTCAATTCAATCAATTCATTTTCAAATGCATGAATAAAATGTCAACAATCTTCCCAAACTGAAAACTGAATGAACCCCAACCTTGTTCGCAGACTTATATTAGTGTAGTCGTGGAAAGCAAGTTCACTTTTGTTGATCGGGTGATGGATTCGGGTGGTGTGTGTCTTTCTGTTTGTTTGTGTGTGTGTCTCACCAGTCGCTGGCAGCCCTCTACGATGATGAGTTTCTGCTGTGGGGAGGTCCTGGCAAACACAATCTCAGTGTGGTTTCTGAGGATGTCGTCCATTTGATCCTGAGACAGTTCCTTCAGGTCTGTACCATGGATCACACAAGCCTTGGCATCCCTGGAGACACACACACACACATTAGAATAGTTAGCTTGGATCCACGGAGACAGGGCGAAAGTGATATGAGAGGGAAAATTAATGAGAACAATGAATTAGCAGAACGGGATCCCGTGTGGTCTCACCGTCATTGTGAAATGATGTAGTGTGTGTGTGTGTGTGTGTGTGTGTGTGTGTGTGTGTGTGTGTGTGTGTGTGTGTGTGTGTGTGTGTGCGTGTGTGTGTGTGTGCACGCACGCGTCTCATGTTTCTCACCTTGGGTTGACCTGGCTGACGGGGATATTGAGGCGAGAGGCGATGTCCTCCACTGTCTCGTTGCCCTCGGAGATGATGCCCACGCCCTTAGCGATGGCCTTGGCAGTGATTGGATGATCACCTGTCACCATGATGACTTTGATGCCAGCCGAACGGCATTTGCCCACAGCGTCGGGTACAGCGGCACGGGGAGGGTCAATCATGGACATGAGGCCCACGAAGCACAGGCCCTCTGTGGTGAAGTTGACGTCGTCACAGTCGAAGGCAAAGCCCTTGGGGTACTGGTCTTCAGGCATTAGCAGGTGGCAGAAACCTGGGGAGTGACAGGAGGGGTTAGCTTGATTTACTCGTTCTACTCATCCTCTACTAAATCAGTCAATCCTTCAGCCCTCACTTCTATTCATCATTGGATACGGTACATTTGACCCATTGTCCAAGAACCAACATCCTGACCTTCCCTCCTTTCCTCCTCCTCAAGCCTCTTTCCTTCTGTCCCCCTCCCCTCCCTCTAACAACCCACCCCACTCCTCTTCCTTCTTCTCATCCTTCCTTTCACATCTCCCCCCCTCCTTTCACTCTCCCTGTCTCACCGAGTACTCTCTCTCCCAGTCCTCCAAGCTCCATGTAGGCGTTCTGGAAGGATTCCTTCATCTCCTCGTCCATGGGCTGCTCCTTGCCCTGGATGATGATGGTGGTGCAGCGGTCCAGGATCCTCTCTGGGGCTCCCTTCATCACTAGCAGGTAGCGGTTGTCATTGGGATCCTCTGTCTCGTGAACTGACAGCTGTGGGGGTGGTTGAGGATGGAAGGGAGAGAGAGAGAAATAGGGGGGAAGAAGGGGTAGAGGTGAGATCGGACATGGTGTTAGAAACGAATCCATCACGTTATTAGAAGCCAATCCATTTGAGTGTTGTGTTTGTGCGTGTGTGTGTGTATGTACACATATGTGTGTTACGTACCTGGTACTTGTTGGTGGAGTTGAACGGGATCTCGGCCACCTTCTTGTTCTTCTCTCGTATTTGTTTGACAGAGCCACAGGACAGCTCGATACACTTGAGCAGGGCAGACTCGGATGCATCACCAGCAGTGTCCCTCTTCAGGATGGGCAGTTGGTCCTGGCCGGCTTTGAACACGGCACGGTTGCAGAGAGCTGCGACGCGAGCCAGGGCAGCCCATGAGGCTGAGGTCTTGTCAAAGGAGGCACCTGGAGAGAGAGGTGGCCGATTAGAGATGATAAAACAATATCAATTCCTAACCTGTAATTAAACTGTACTAGTCTGTGTAACTACCATGTGAATACATAGGTTATAGAACTACTTCAACTCAAGAGGGATTCCTAAACTTAAACCTGTCTCTAAACGTGACTGTAACGCAAACTTTAACTCTAACACCAACATCCAACCCAAACTCGAGCTCTAATACTAACTCCAACTAAAACACAAACACTAACACTAACATTAACTCTAACATTAACACAATCTCTAACACTACCTCTAACTAAAACACTAACTAAACTCCAACTAAAACACTAACTCTAACACTAACTCCAACTAAAACGCAAACTCTAACACTAACTCTAACATTAACACTATCTCTAACACTAACTCCAACTAAAACACTAACTCTAACACTAACTCTAACACTAACTCTAACTCCAACTAAAACACTAACTCTAACACTAACTCTAACATTAACACTATCTCTAACACTAACTCCAACTAGAACATTAACTCTAACACTAACTCTAACACTAACTCTAACATTAACTCCACTAAAACACTAACTCCAACTAAAACACTAACTCCAACTAAAACACTAACTCTAACACTAACTCCAACTAAAACACTAACTCCAACTAAAACACTAACTCCAACTAAAACACTAACTCTAACTCTAACATTAACACTAACTCTAACACTAACTCTAACACTAACTCTAACACTAACTCCAACTAAAACACTAACTCTAACACTAACTCTAACATTAACACTATCTCTAACACTAACTCCAACTAAAACATTAACTCTAACACTAACTCTAACACTAACTCTAACATTAACTCCAACTAAAACACTAACTCCAACTAAAACACTAACTCCAACTAAAACACTAACTCCAACTAAAACACTAACTCTAACTCTAACATTAACACTAACTCTAACACTAACTCTAACACTAACTCTAACACTAACTCCAACTAAAACACTAACTCTAACTAAAACACTAACTCCAACTAAAACACTAACTCTAACTCTAACATTAACACTAACTCTAACTCCAACTAAAACACTTACTCCAACTAAAACACTAACTCCAACTAAAACACTAACTCTAACACTAACTCTAACACTAACTCCAAGTAAAACACTAACTCTAACTCTAACACTAACTCTAACATTAACTCTAACTCTAACACTAACTCTAACACTAACTCTAACACTAACTCTAACACTAACTCTAACATTAACTCTAACACTAACTCTAACACTAACTCTAACACTAACTCTAACACTAACTCTAACATTAACACTAACTCTAACATTAACTCTAACTCTAACACTAACACTAACTCTAACATTAACTCTAACACTAACTCTAACACCAACTCTAACACTAACTCTAACACTAACTCCAAGTAAAACACTAACTCCAACTAAAACACTAACTCTAACTCTAACACTAACTCTAACATTAACTCTAACTCTAACACTAACTCTAACACTAACTCTAACACTAACTCTAACACTAACTCTAACATTAACTCTAACATTAACTCTAACATTAACTCTAACACTAACACTAACACTAACATTAACTCTAACACTAACACTAACATTAACTCTAACACTAACACTAACATTAACTCCAACTAAAACACTAACTCCAACTAAAACACTAACTCCAACTAAAACACTAACTCTAACTCTAACATTAACACTAACTCTAACACTAACTCTAACACTAACTCTAACACTAACTCCAACTAAAACACTAACTCTAACTAAAACACTAACTCCAACTAAAACACTAACTCTAACTCTAACATTAACACTAACTCTTACTCCAACTAAAACACTAACTCCAACTAAAACACTAACTCTAACACTAACTCCAAGTAAAACACTAACTCCAACTAAAACACTAACTCTAACTCTAACACTAACTCTAACATTAACTCTAACTCTAACACTAACTCTAACACTAACTCTAACACTAACTCTAACACTAACTCTAACACTAACTCTAACACTAACTCTAACACTAACACTAACTCTAACATTAACACTAACTCTAACATTAACACTAACTCTAACACTAACTCTAACACTAACACTAACTCTAACATTAACACTAACTCTAACATTAACTCTAACTCTAACACTAACACTAACTCTAACATTAACTCTAACACTAACTCTAACACTAACTCTAACACTAACTCTAACACTAACTCTAACACTAACTCCAAGTAAAACACTAACTCCAACTAAAACACTAACTCTAACTCTAACACTAACTCTAACATTAACTCTAACTCTAACACTAACTCTAACACTAACTCTAACATTAACTCTAACATTAACTCTAACATTAACTCTAACACTAACACTAACACTAACACTGACACTAACATTAACTCTAACATTAACTCTAACACTAACACTAACACTAACACTGACACTAACATTAACTCTAACACTAACACTAACACTGACACTAACATTAACTCTAACACTAACACTAACACTGACACTAACACTAACTCTAACACTAACACTGACACTAACATTAACTCTAACACTAACACTAACACTAACATTAACTCTAACACTAACACTAACACTAACATTAACTCTAACACTAACACTAACACTAACATTAACTCTAACACTAACACTAACATTAACTCTAACACTAACACTAACACTAACATTAACACTGACTCTAACATTAACTCTAACACTAACTCTAACACTAACATTAACACTAACACTAACATTAACTCTAACATTAACTAACACTAACTCTAACACTAACTCTAACACTAATACTAACATTAACTAACATTAACTCTTACATTAACTCTAACATTAACTAACACTAACTCTAACACTAACTCTAACATTAACTCTTACATTAACTCTTACATTAACTCTAACATTAACTAACATTAACACTAACATTAACACTAACACTAACACTAACTCTAACACTAACTCTAACATTAACTCTTACATTAACTCTAACATTAACTCTTACATTAACTCTAACATTAACTCTAACATTAACTCTAACATTAACTCTAACTCTAACTCTGACACTAACTCGGACACTAACTCTGACACTAACTCTGACACTAACTCTGACACTAACTCTGACATTAACACTAACACTAACATTAACTCTAACACTAACACTAACTCTAACACTAACTCTAACACTAACTCTAACATTAACTAACATTAACTCTTACATTAACTAACACTAACTCTAACACTAACTATAACGTTAACTCTTACATTAACTCTAACATTAACTAACATTAACTCTTACATTAACTCTAACATTAACTCTAACTATAACTCTAACACTAACTCTAACATTAACTCTGACACTAACACTAACTCTAACATTAACTAACACTAACTCTAACATAAACTCCAACCCAAACTCTAAAGGCTCGCGCACATCACACTGAATGTGGATCTAGCATTCGCCAGCCAATCTTTCAGTGCGGCAACATTTTTCACGGTGTTCTACATGTAAAATCGGTGTGCAAATTACATTCAGAGGTGCTAAGTGCTCTCGGCCAGAAAACGCTATTGGTGTGTCTGAGCCCAAACTCTGCCATTATATCTAACACCAACTCCAATCCTAACCCTCCTGATCTCCTCTTACCAGACTGGTCCTCTGTGGTGTCAGCCTCGTGGATCTGGTTGTCGAACCACATGTGGGCCACGGTCATCCTGTTCTGGGTCAGCGTGCCTGTCTTGTCGGAGCAGATGGTGGAGGTGGAGCCTAGGGTCTCCACAGCTTCCAGATTCTTGACCAGGCAGTTCTTCTTCGCCATACGCTTGGCAGTCAGAGTCAGACACACCTACAGCACAGAGACAGAGGGAAGACAGGGGTTATCCAGGAACCAGAATGAGGGAGGGTACTAGTACCAACAGACTAGAAAGGGTACCTATTCTGGAGAAAATGAGTGTGCTTGCTTCAGCTGTCTAGTTGGTCTAGAGATCAATAATGTATTTCTGGTAGAAGTTATAATTGGTCTGGATCTAAGTCTTAATCAATGTGTAGTATGTCTATGTTAATTGTGTAGGTAGCTGTCTAGTTGGTCTAGATCTACAGTCTCGTTGATCTAGAATGAATCTCATTTACAGTATGCAAATGTAACATTTCAAAAAATTCTAAAAACCTGTTTTTGCTTTGTCATTATGGGGTATTGTGTTTAGATTGATGAGGGGGGGGGGAAACATTTAATCCATTTTAGAATAAGGCTGTAACGTAACAAAATGTGGAAAAAGTCCAGGGGTCGGAATACTTTCCCGAATGCACTGTTTATAATACATGATATTTAGCAGATGACTCACAGCCATGAGTGCATAGATTTTACGTACGGGTGGTCCCGGGAATTGAACCCACAGGTATGAGGTTCAATAGAGATAGGATTCACAGAGAAACAGCAATAGAGAGGAAGGGTCAGACGGAGAGGGGGCCAGGGCCACTCACAGTGACAGTAGCCAGCAAGCCCTCGGGGACATTGGCCACAATGATGCCGATGAGGAAGATGACGGCCTCCAGCCAGGTGTATCCCAGGCAGACGGCCAGGATGAAGAAAGTGATGCCCAGGAACACGGCCACGCCTGTGATCAGGTGGATGAAGTGCTCAATTTCCTTGGCGATGGGGGTCTTGCCCGACTCTAGACCGGAGGTGAGAGTGGCGATACGGCCCATAACGGTACGGTCGCCGGTGCACACCACAATGCCACGCGCCGTACCTGAGAAAGAGAGATAGAGAGAGGGAGGGAGAGAGAGAGGGGGGAAATAGAGGGCATATATTCATTCAGGAAAAAAGAGAGGTTGAAATGGGAGAAGAGAAGTAAAAGTGGGAACTCTTGTATGCTTATGTGGGTAACTTCTGTGTCAACAGCAGCTCTATGGTATAATATTACGTTTGAATCAGCTTAGTTGAACCAGTCAAAAGCCTAGCAAGCCTTAGTGCTGCTGGGGTGCAGCATCCAATACTGCAGTAGGACCCTGCTGACTGAATTTGGTAGGTCGAGTCTGACACGCAGGAATAGAGAAAAGAGGATAGGAGAATTGTCAGGGACAGAACAGCTGATGTGTCTGTCTGTTTGTCTGTGAGTTATCAGTTTCTATGGTTACCTTCAACGCAGTTGGTGGAGAAGAAAGCGACATTGCGGGTCTCCAGGGGGTTGTCATGGGTACAGTCAGGTGACCTGCTCTGGGGTTCTGATTCGCCAGTCAGGGAGGAGTTATCCACCTATAGGAGAAGGACAAAACCCAGAAGGATAAAAAATGTTAAGTAAAATGTGTAGCTGTGTGAGTGTGTGTTATCTGAACTGTGTGTGGGATTGTGTGTGTGTATGGTACCTTGCAGCCGTGAGCAGAGACGACTCGGAGGTCGGCGGGGATCCTGTCTCCGCCCTTCACCTCCACCAGGTCTCCTGCCACCACCTCCTCAGCGTTGATCGTCATCTTTTCGCCTTCACGGATCACCAAGGCTTGCTACAGGGAGAACACAGAGGGAGGGTTAGATAGTCCATGCACACATTCATTTATACACACACACAAACACACACACACGTGTTTACCTGGGGCACCATGTTCTTGAAGGACTCCATGATTTTGGAGCTCTTGGCCTCCTGGAAGTAGGAGAAACAACCGGTGACCACGACGACTACAGAGAGCACGATACCCAGGTACAACTGAGGAGAGAGAGAGAGAAAGACAGGAAATCCCATTGTTACACTGTGTACATTGCAGGTCAATGCATAGCAGGAGTATTTAGCTTCAAACTGAACACAGACCACCGCAGTAATAGTCACTAGACTAGATGATCATGCAAAAACAGAAAAAAGTGTCAATGACCAAGTACATTAGCCATTTGGGTGTACGTTAGAATTAAGGTTAGGGACTGGCGCTGCTGGCAGTGTGTGTGAGGTTTGGTCAACTTAGGTACGCGTGATTCAGCTGTGTGTGGCTCTAACTGTCCCTTATTCTGTGGCTGTGTTTACGTTTAGTGTTTGGGTGCATGTGTGTGCGCGTGGGTGTGACTCACGTTGTCTCCTGCCGGCTCGTCCTCGGTGGCGGCCTGGATGGCGTAGGCCAGGAAACAAAGGATGGCGCCGGTCCACAGCAGGATGGAGAAGCCACCGAATAGCTGGCGACAGAACTTGATCCACTCGGGGGTGGTCGGGGGAGGGGTGAGGCAATTGGGACCGTCCCTGATCAGAAACTCAGCCGCCTTGGCGTTGGTCAGACCCTGGGTAGGGAGAGAGTGGGGTGCGTTAAACCTAGAACTGAGTGTGGTGAAATTAGGGGTAGCACCATAAAAATCCTATTAAATCTAATATGTGATTATATGGGTAAAACTTTAAGCCTGCAGGTATAATGCTTTATGACTACTTATAAGCGTGTATGAGTCTTTAAAATATTATAATGAGGCTTCAAATGTGTTGTCTTTACCTAGAACATTTTCAACTGACTCAAAAAGGCTCTAACGTAGTAAGGATAATTATAAGATTATGATTGAGAGTTTATAAGGGGTCATGCGAAGTCTTAGAACGCATTAAAACGTTGCTCAAACTGATCCCCTTCAAATACACCGATCGTGTTGCATGAGTGAATGTAAAATAGTAAAACACCACCATCTAGTGGCCTAGTAGCGGCTCTGTTAGTGACACAGCAGGACTCGCCGACGACTAGTATCTCCACGGTACAACATAGATAAACCTCTATGGTACAGTACAGTAGGAGGAGTCACCTGGACAATGTCGGTGTTGAACTTCCTGCAGCACTCCTCTATGGACATCTTGTGTTCCGTCTGTAAGGTAGAGAGGGAGGAAGGGAAAGAGCGAGAGACAGAGACAGATAGAGGGAGAGAGAGAGAGAGAGAGAGAGAGAGAGAGAGAGAGAGAGAGAGAGAGAGAGGGAGAGGGAGAGGGAGAGGGAGAGGGAGAGGGAGAGAGAGAGAGGGAGAGAGAGAGAGGGAGAGGGAGAGGGAGAGGGAGAGAGAGGGAGAGGGAGAGGGAGAGAGAGGGAGAGAGAGGGAGAGAGAGAGAGGGAGAGGGAGAGGGAGAGAGTGTATGTATGTGTATTTGTGTGGGAGAGAGAAACATTGAGAATATTCCGTAAATATCATAACAATGAATTTAAAACAAACTAGGAGAATTTTGACTTAATTACTATCATTCACTTTAAGGTCTTTCTCCAAACTATTTAGAGAGTGTGTGTTCCAGTTACACATTGACTCTTGGGGGGTATCCTGAAAGTATTCGATCAATATTCATACTCTAACTTACAAAGAGGCATATGTTAGTATTTCAATAATCGTTATGGGGGTGCCCCTTGAGCAGGGCAGTGTGTGTGTGTGCCACTGTGTGAAAGTCACTTACAATCGGTACTTCTTTCTTGAGTTCATCCATGTCCTTCCCCTTCTTGTTCTTCTTGCTGGGAGAAGATTTGCCATCTTTATCCTGCGAGGTAGCAACGCGGTAACTGTCCGACCGCCCATACTGGGCGGTGGGGGGGACAGTAAGAGAGGGGGGAAGGGATTAGGGGGGGGGATACTTTCACTATTATTTAAATAGAAACATGGTTAAAGCACCAGACACAACAGATGGGGAGAGGGACTTCATTATTGTCTCTGATACCCATTTGATCTTCACAGAGATCACAGACAGAAGGATCAAACGATCGTCTGGCTTTACTGCAGTGTCTGTCTCATCTCGGGAACCCGCTATCACAGTTTGTATCCACTGGCCACCTGCTTAATTTGTCATTTATGTTAACTGTCACCAGAGACTACTGTATGTTCTCCACACTCGCACGCACACACGGACACGCACACGCACACGCACACGCACACACACACACACACACACACACACACACACACACACACACACACACACACACACACACACACACACACACACACTAGCTGGTGGGGCACAGAGGCCCTGAAAGAGAAACACAGTGCAGATACAGTGCATTCTCTCAGTCTTCAAAACCTCTCTAATTATTAGATATATTTTTAAAATTGAACCTTTATTTAACTAGGCAAGTCAGTTAAGAACAAATTCTTATTTACAATAGACGGCCTACACCGGCCAAACCCGGATGACGCTGGGTCAATTGTGCGCCGCCCTACGGGAGTCCCAATCACGGCCGGTTGTGATACAGTCTGGAATCGAACCAGAGTGTCTCTAGTGACGCTTCTAGCACTGAGATGCGGTGCCTTAGACCGATGCGCCACTCGGGAACCCCTAGATTAGATTAATATCTATTCATTTCGATTGGATACATCAACGTGACTGTGGTGTGTTGAATATGAAACAGTTTCGCAGACACACACACACGTGCGTACACACACACACACACAGACAGATGTCTCTCTTCTAGGGAGCACAAAGTGTTGCATTAGCTCATGTTCCGATTTACACTAACTGATGCTCAAATCAAATCAATACAGAAGCCCCTGACCAGAGTCCCTCAGTTGACAGAATGAGAGAGAGAGACAAAATGGCTTCCAGGAGGGTTCTAGTGGAAAAGCCGCTCATTGACACAGCCAACTCATCAAGGAAACTGACTTTGCTGCAGGATCAATACAATCAGTGATGTAATAAAGGACCAGACGGGTTAAAGGACCACAGAGTCCAAAATACATCCAAAAGGTAATCTGTCTGTCTCTTACCACACCCATCACCCTTAATTAAGAACATGTAGCTCACACTTTCTCATCTATTCTAACTATATGGTCACTTCTATTTGTTCTAGCATCAACATCAAGTGACTGTATGGCGTAGTGTTCAAGGAAACACAGGGAAGCCCCCCGGTGGCTATTGTCAAGATGACATGCTCTAACAGGCTTGGTCTACTGCCTTGGTTTGACTGGGTTTCGCCTGTGTTACTGCTTGGTCGGAACAAAAGCCTGCACCTACACTGGACTTCTTTGGATATGGTTGACCCCTACCTGTTAATTTATTCTGAATAATAAAGGGCAAATACACATTCAGGTCAAGTTTTTATTTTTGCCCTGGTCCATCACAAACCAAATAAATAGCCTGTACCGAGCTAAACACACAGGACCTAATCTCCCACGCCCTGATAAACACACTTGACTGACTAAGTACAATGCCATGAATGGGTGAGTAAACTTGCCACTGAAAGTCCCAGTGCTGAACGCGGGTTCAGTTGAGAAATTTCAGATGCATAGAATCTTCCACGTGTAAAAGAGACCAGTCTTAAGCGGTTCATTGTGGTCAGAAAGGTTTGAGGAGGATTTATAGTGAACACTGCAGGTCTCCACTCGGCCCCTGATTTACAGTAGTAATACTGGAACACACTAGAGTCTCCCTTGAACACAAACTAACCCTGAAAAGATTGGTTCAAACAGTCGACCCAAACACATCTCCCCACAAACCACACACAAGTTGACTACAAAAATCAACCTTCCCACACACACACACACACACACACACACACACACACACACACACACACACACACACACACACACACACACACGTGCGCATGTGTATGTCGTCAACCGAGAATGCGAGTGAACTCTCGCTGCAACAAGACCAGACAGGCCTAGAGAGCCGAATGCAGAACAAAGGAGAGACTGATAGAAGACTACTGCTACTCAAGCCCTTTGAGATTGGCCTACCTCCGTGTGTGTGTGTGTGTGTGTGTGTGTGTGTGTGTGTGTGTGTGTGTGTGTGTGTGTGTGTGTGTGTGTGTGTGTGTGTGTGTGTGTGTGTGTGTGTGTGTGTGTGTGTGTGTGTGTGTGTGTGTGTGTGTGTGTGTGTGCGTGGGTACTTCAATATAACATGCACATGAAATACTCTGGTTGGCATCGAGATAAGCATCTTTAGCCAAACAGTGCAGGGGTAGATGTTATAGATAAGCTAACAGGTCTGGGTTAGGCACACAAGGTGTGGAGTTTCTAGCTAGGCAGGTTTTTCAATGGCCATTGAAATGCATTTAGAGTACATTGTTAGGTCTGACAGCACACCTGCTCATCACAAACGTACGCACGCGCACACGCGCACACACACACACACACACACACACACACACACACACACACACACACACACACACACACACACACACACACACACACACACACACACACACACGCACACACACACACACACACACACACACACAATTTAATGCTAATGCAAACACTGGAAGAGCGGAGACAGTTGAAACAGGCATTACAAGAGAGGGATGGATAGAGAGAGATTAATGAAAAAAAGAGAAAGACAGTGATGGGGCGATGGAAAGAGAGACAGCAGTGGGAGGTGAGAGAGAGGGAGAGAAGAGCTCTTCTCTAACTCCACTAATTAGATATCGACCACTATTCTTTGTCTGTTGACTCAGGCTGTGTATATCAGTGAGTGACAGCGTGACTGGGATCCCACTCTAACAGATTGTTCTATAACACTGTAAAACAAACAACCCCACCTGCAGGGTCGTGACCTTACAACCTGCGGACCCAGAAAGTGGATGTTGGCCCCTTACACACGTGTGTGTGTGTGTGGTGGCGGTGTAAACATGCGTGCAGGCATGTGTGTGTGGGCTAATACCACTCAATCTTTCATAACACGCAAGGAACAACCCAAGCTTCTCCTTTTACCCACAACCCTCAAGCTGTGTGGCAAGATTTCTTCATTGCTTTTACGAGGTCACGACTATCGCCTAGGTTACAAGCAAAAACATTTAGAGAGCGTGGTTTTGTTCCTCATTGTTCAATACAACATGTCATCTATCTGTCTATCTGTCTGTCTTGTCTGCCTGTCTGTTTCTACCATTTGTTGTTGGGGGAAATGGAATGCAATGATGTTGTTTCAGAGAAGAAACAGAGACTGCAGGCTGAAATTACAACCACTAGCTCTCACACGGACGGACAAAGAAAGACAGACGGACCTACTGACAGACACAGACTGGAGGAACTGGAGTCGGTGGCTACTGACAGACACAGACTGGAGGAACTGGAGTCGGTGGCTTACAAACAGACAGATACTACAGTATAGAGTACCGCATCTCCTCCGCACATTCTAATCTTCTCAAGTGGAAGACAGACTGTCTGGAACAAGGAAGACAGGCACATTCACTTTGGAGCAGATTACTAAGGCTACTAGCGTGCTAAACTACCAGAGGAGTGTAGAACATCATTTGGGTGTGCGTACACTACGTTTGAAAAGAAACTAGCAAGAGTTCATCCCATTCTATTGATGTCATGCTGCTGTGGTTTGTCTGGTTATAATGTTCTGTTCTGGTTTTGTCCCGTTTTACCCGGAGCTAAGCGCCTGGTTAGGAGGTCACATTACCATGGAGGTTGGCATGGTGACTGAGGCTTAGTGGTGGGCGGTGGCCTAGTACTGTAGGATCCCCCTGATCTGATCGCTCAGTAATAATTGATGCCTCGGTAACTGGACATTCGAGGAAATAGCCAACACGTATGTGTGTGTGTGTGTGTGTGTGTGTGTGTGTGTGTGTGTGTGTGTGTGTGTGTGGTGTGTGTATCTTTATAAGAAAGAACGAGATACCTTCTTATATGCGCAAGCTATAAGCCTGCCAACAGCTAGGCAGAGGTGAGTCATTGTCGAGGTGGCTACAGCCTGTCTGCGCAGCGAGAACACGCACTGCGGCAGACAGAGAGAGCGAGAGAGTGGGGGGGGGGGGGGCAGATAATAATAGGAACAGAGAAGAGAAAGGGTATGAGAAGAGCGTGAGAAGGGAAAAAAATAGGAGACTAGGAGAGATATTAAAACAGACAATGGCCTACCGGTATATGTAATGTTTTCTCAGTTATTAGTCAGACTCATTCGTTCTGAAGTGAAGTGAACACGGGGCATGTTTCATATGTTGAACACTTCCACACTGTAGTGAACCACAGTAGCCAATACCATCCATCATGTCAGTCTGTCTGTCTAGGGCACACAGGCTTGGGCATGCCCCCTAACGGTGATGGACCTGCTTGCGTGGCATCCCAGCCTCCCCTGGTATGCATGAGAGGTGAAGGGTTTCACAAGAGGCGGGAAGAAGTTGCATTGTTTGGGTTCCCGTTTTAGGGAACCTACAAAAGGGGAAATGGTAACTATAGCAGGAAAACAGTTTGATTGTGTGTGAAGCTTGAATTGACTAAGATGGTAGATAGATTTCTCCATACTACACACTTCCCGAAATAAATTATATAAACCTCATTACCTTGAGTGGTTCCCAAATGACACCCTATTCCCTATGTAGTGGAATACTTTAGACCCATTCTTTCCCCAATGTAGTGCAGTACTTTTGATAGTGCACTATGTATGGAGTAGGGTGCCATTGGAGACGAATCCTCACGTACTGTGCCCTGTGTGTGGTGAATAACAACACTTTATAAGTGACAGTATCTGTAACCATGGCTGTACAACACCCTTCTCCCAATATAGTTTGATTATCTCTTGTAAGCCTATCAGGCCAGCCATGAACCACGTGACACTACTAGTTGATAGGCTGATGTGAAGGGATCCTAGCCAATGGGGAAGGTTTTCGGGGCGGAGGGTAGTGATGATGACAGTTATATGTCCATTAGGTCCTGCTGTGAATAAATTGAGTAAATGCATTTATTGGTTTCTTTTTGTTTTGATAGGAGATGAAAATGCAATGAATTAAATGTGATTTGTTGATGTAAAAAATCTGCATTTACAGGTTGTGTTATTAGATTTGGGATGGGATGGGGTCACAACAAATTCTCGGGGGGGGGGGGGGGGAATGGCAACCCCAGAAATTCTGGCGGAAAAAATGTGATCCCCGCTGAAAAAGTTTGAATTCCACTGCTCTTGGCTTTATGTGAACTATATACTATACGGGAGTGTGCATTGTTGGTTAAGGGCTTGTAAGCATTTCACTGTAAGGTCTACATCTGTTGTATTCGGCGCATGTGACAAATACAATTTGATTTGATAGGGACATCTGGTTCCAACAGCCCTGGGGTATAGGGCTAGGTAGCCACAGGGGGCATGGCCTAGGGGTAGGGGGCTGGGCTGGGTAGGTGGCTGGGCCTGGGGGCTCATGCTAGTAGGATTAGCTAGACTGATTGCTCTTGTCTTGATTAGCTACTATATTGTACACCAAATACAATAACTCTCCCTAGCTAACTTCCAGGAGAGAGTTTCTTCTCCATGTTAAAGAGTGATAATGAAATGGGAAAATCACTGCATTAAGACTTTCAGGAAAATCAAATCAAATGTTATTGGTCACATGCACATATTTAGCAGATGTTATTGCAGGGATAGCGAAATGCTTGTGTTCCTAGCTCCAACAGTGCAGTAGTATCTAACAATTCACAACAACACACACATCTAAAAATAAAAGAATGGAATTAGACTGAGCAATGTCGGAGTGGCATCGACTAGAATACGGTAGAATACAATACAGTATATACATATGAGATGAGTAAAGCAATATGTAAACGTTATTTAAACATTTTTAAAGTGACTAATGTTCCGGTATTAGTGGCCAGTGATTCCAAGTCTATGTATATAGGGCAGCAGACTCTAAGGTGCATATCTAGAAATGGTTTCATATCAAGACACGTCTTGGTTGTAAAATATTTGCCGTTGCTTTTTGTCACAATGACAGTTATGTTCCATACGCACAGAAA